>NW_016107514.1:5357255-5410950 GCF_001604975.1 Cebus imitator | reverse complement strand
AAAAAAAAAAAAAAAAAAAAAAAAAGTGTTTTTGATACATTAAAACATATTTCACATACATTTATTAGTAAATCCTTTAAGGCCCCTTTAAAAGAGCACTTTTTTCACAAATGGATTTGTTCATCTACAAGTATAGATTCCACATTTAAATATCACTGTGGTGGGAGAAAGAAATATTTTTGCCTTCAAAAATAAATAAATTGACTTAGAAGAGGTTTTAATTAATACTGATTTTAAAAACACTTTCCTCCAATACAAAAAGCAATGTTGATTTTATTCATATTGAATAAAGAAAATAACTGAAAAATTAAATAACTGAAAATTTAAAATAACTGAAAAAATTACATATGAGGCAACTGACACCATTAATCACCAGAGCCACAAATTAAAACCACAATGATATATCATTACACACCCACTAAAATTAAAAGGATTCATAATACCAAGTGTTGGCAAGGATACAGAGCAACTGGACCTTGCATCCATTGTTGGTAGGAATGCAAATTGTACAAACACTTTGGAAAACTATTTGGCACAATCTGTTAAAGTGAAAACATACATCCTATAACCCAGCAATTCCAATTCCTAGGTAATATAACCCAACAGCAATAAATACTTACATCTAACAAAAGACAGATACAACAGTGTTTGTAGCAAATTTATTCATATTAGCCCAAAACTGAAACTTAAACATCCATCAGAAATAAAATAGATAAATCGCAGTATATTCTCTTCTTGGTTCTTTGCCTCAAGAAATTTATTTATAACTTATTACCATACGTAGATGTATATCCATTCATTCAATATATATTTACTGAGCATCAAACACCATTATAGCTGTTTGTTTCACATTAGAGCGTAACATGGACAAAAAAAATCCTGTCTTTGTAGTGCTTATATTTAATAGGACATGCTGTTTCACATTGGAGCGTAACATGGACAAAAAAGTCCTGCCTTTGTGGTGCTTATATTTTAATAGGACATGGACAACAAACATCATAATAAATAAGTATATTACACAGTTATGTTAGAAAGTGAGCAATGCTACAGGGGCAAATGAGTGGATAAAGTGATTAGAAATGTTGGTTGCAGTTTTACATAAGATAGCTCTCAATGAGGAAGGCAACTCTCAACAAGGACTTCCAGGAAGTAGAGCCAGAGCCACACAGATATCTGTAGAAGCTGGGGGTACGGAGATGAGGAGGTGAGGCTGGAGAACTAGGGGAGTGGCATGGAGAGTGGGGGTATGTATGTGTGGCTAATATACATCCTGGTAGGTCACTTTTATGAATTTTGGTTTTTGAATGAAAGGGCAACCATTCCCCTTCTGCCACCAAATCTTGGCTAGTTTAGCTACGTTTCCCTAAAAAGACGTAAAGGGACACTATAGTTTTTTTAAGCGCAAAGAAAGAGTGAATGATGTATCCCTGATTCTGCCTTTTTAGCAATAGACTTTGGAGGAAGGAACTGCCATATATAAATATGGATTAGAAACAAACAAAGTTTACACATACATGCACATTCACACAGTCACTTAAGGGAACATTCTGGGAGCTACTATACACAAAAACGCAGGGCTCTAGGTGACTTTAGACAGTTCATATTGTTACTCAATCTATTAAGCTAGGATGAATGACAATAAAAATTCCCACATTTTACACAGAATATAGCCCTAGATTTGATTATTATTTATGCATTACATGATTAACATACAATGTGTGGATAAGTACATAAAAGTCACTGTCTTTATAAAAAGTGACTTTTTCTCTAAGTAAACAAATGTACAATAAAGTAACGTCAAATCTTTTAACCTTAGTAACTACAGATCCTTATCCTAAAGCAACGCTATCTTTAATTATCACTTACTTGTGATCTGTTAGAAAATAATGACAACCAATCAATTCAGAGTCTGAGCTCTACAAATGTTAATCAAGATTTCATCTAACAAAGGCAATCTCTGAGAACATGTAGGTTAAAAGGTTAGCTTCAGAGTAAAATAATATTCATCATTCACAGTAAGGTCAGATGGAGTTTGGTCAGTCTTGTGATGTCTTCTTTTCAATTGACAACTCAAACAAGACAACTGAAGGATGACTTCTCTTAAATGTAAGGTAATTATAATTTGTCCATAATGTAATGCAGTGACTTGACTATGTTATTACTTCAAAATAAAAGTAGCATATGATGTGTTTATGATAATGGAATGGAAAAGCCATCAGTATTAACTTCTTATGACTACCTGCATCTCTCTCACATTTTATGACTACCGCCTGAAGGTCTCAAATATAAGGAAGAACTTGCCAGTAAAAATGAATTACTGGCAAAGGTTATAAAAACATCTTAAAGATCTTTCAGTAAAAGTGTAAATGTTCACCCTCAGGGATGTTTTGGCATCATCTTGAGGGAATGTGTTTTTTTCCGGGTTTACAACCAGGTGTAGCTTTAAGGGCAAAAATTTCCCTGGCGCCATGTCCCCCTCCCATCTCTTTCTACCCGGGAGATTCAATGGTTTATGTTTAAATTTCGCAGGTGTGGGAAGAAACTAAAAGTCAATCACTCCAGCAGAAGTTCTAAGAAACTCCTTTTATTAGCCCAGGGTCTTGGAAAAGGTGGGGGTTCCTCCCAAGATAAATGTCCGTGCTCACACACCTAGCCGGATTTCCCCTCTGGAATCCCCTCCCACACTCTTCGTGGAAGCGTTTCTCCTCTTCTCCTTTCCTTCTCTTTTCTCTACCTAAATAAAATCACCTTTCTGCAACACGTTTTTTAGGTCCAATATTCACTTTATGAGCACACAGTGCACCTGCAGTGGCTCCACTGCTTATTCCTTAAAAGGTTAGAAGCCAAAATCCCACAACAATCACTAGCATCCCAAAAAAAAAACCCTGGTTACAAAACTGGTGCCCAACATGGGGCAAAAGGAGTGAAGTGTAAAAAGGGAAACACTTCAAAGGGGTAAGTGAAAATATTAAACCCTTCTCACTTGTTTTCTGTCCTGTCTCTTTAAAAAGCAGCCATAAAAAACCCAGTTACAATCTGACCCGAAAGCAAGAGTATAAAGTAGAAAATTCTTCTGGCTTAACCTATCTATGTTATTCTTTAAGCTAAAAAAAGCTAAAACTTTTTTTTCTTTTGTCCTATAATCACCCTTCTCGTTAACCATCACTCTCCCTTCTGCTAGACATGAGACTACAAATTTGCTGACATAAATTTGTCCTCTAAGTGCTTTTCCTGACATAAATTTGTCCTCTAAGTGCTTTCATTATCATTATAAAACTACAATTATTTGTTAAAAACTAATTTGAAACCATTTTACAGTAACATTCGCCTAAACTAGGTGAAGCAATGGTATCATTTAATCAGCCGTATGCCTAGGTATGTTTTGTAATCTGTCAACTATAAAAGAAATATATCTGTTTCAAATATATATATTTCTTTTCTTTATATTTGAAAATTTTCACAATAAATTGTTGGGGAAAATGTAATCACATTTGAAACCTGTTTTAAATGGCAAGGGAGAAACGTCCAAATCCCACAGAAGAATTTTGCAAAAAAAAAAAGGCAAGATTTTTGCAGCTTACATCTGCTGAGCTGGGGAGGATTAAAAAAAAAAAAGATTACCATAATCCCTTTATCTGCCTACCTCCAGAAAAGTACAAAAATTTGCACTCTTAGTGAGAAATGAAGGCAGGTGAAAGGTTTGTTCATTTGTTAAGAATTCCACGTGGTGAAACTATGTTCCTTTAGCTAAATTTTGATGCTTAAAAACAAACTATTTCTGTAATTTCAGACAATGTTTCACTTCCTTGATTACTCAGAATAACTTTATTTTCAATACAAATATAGTTCCTAAAAGGATATAAACCATACCTTCTTTGGACTACTTAATCATCCTTTTTGGCACTGTCATTTTAGTATTAATCTATCTGAAATTATTTTTTTAAATCTGAAAACAAAAAAAACACATAAAAATCAACACACAGGAAAATTTGTTTACCTATCCAATAGCGTGCATATGAACTTTATGTTTTGTGTGTTGTAAGCCTTTCAATACAAATGCCCTTCCAAAGTATCATGAGACAGGCATATTTATGTTCGATATTCCATTAATGATTTTTTGGTAGTGATTTAAAACATACCACCCTCCGTATTTAATAAAGATGGAAAAATATATAACCCAGCTACTAGTGGGTAATGATTTATTAAATAATTATTTATTTAATATTTACTATGTGCAAGGAATAGTGCTAAACCTTAGAGATGAGAATATGAGTAAGACGAAGTCCCTGAATTAACAAAATCAATAATTTGGTAAAGAAGAAATATAAATGAACAAATATAAAATCTCATAAATTGGTCAGTAAGTATACATAGAGTAACACTGTAATAAAGAGGGGAAACCTAAATTAGCTTAGAGGGATGAGGGTCTCTGGGAAGCGTTCCTCAGCTTGGTCTTAAAGAATGAGTATAAATGATCTAGGCAGGAGAGAATAGGAGACAGTATTCCATGATGAAGCAGCAGCATAGAAGAACAAAGCAGGGTGTTGTGGGCAGAGAATGATAAGCAATTTGGTATTGCTGGAGAGAAAGCCCATGGTATAGAGTGGAGAGAGATGAGGCTATAAAAGTAGGTAGTGGCCACACCACGAATGATTTTGTGGGGTAGGTTAGTTAATACACCTGAGCTTTCTCTTGGCCTCAGAAAGATTCTAGAAGGGTTGTGATATTTTCAGGTTGTGTATTAACTATAACTCCCTGACCCCCTTGAGTGAAGGATGAATGTAAAGGAGACATGATGATCAGCTACAAGAGTGACAAAATGAGGACCTGAGAACCAAGATGGTGACAGAGGGTATGGTTTCCATCGAGACACACAGGCAGACATGACAGAGAGATTAGATGTGGGGATGACTCCCAAGTGTCTGGCTGGGGTTAATATGTTGATGACAGTACTTTCTTCACCCACTGTCCCCTCCATCCAAGTAGATAATATGGAAAGAAAAGCAAAGTTGAAAGGGAAGATGATGGATTCAACCTTGGATGTGTTGAATAATGCCGCCATGCATCTAGGTAAAGATTTCCAGCAGAAAGTTAACATGAAGCCAAGAGGGAGAAAGTCTGAATAGGAGGTTGAAATTTGAATCTGCAAAATATTAAAGATACTAGGAATTTTGAGTGAACAGCCAGTTTTTCTGGGGATTTGTTTGCCTGTTTTACTTAAGCCATTCTAATAGGTGGGTAGTGGTAGCTCATTGTGATTTAAATTTTTATTTCCCTAATGTCTAATGATGTTTAGGATCTTTCTTGTTTTGTTTATCATCTTTTAAAATGCTTACTTATTATTTGTGTGTCTTCTTTGGTGTGTATTCAAATCTTTTGCCCATTTTTAAACAAGGAGATGTTTTCTTATTTTTTATATATTCTCCATACAAGTCCTTCATCTGATATATGCTTTGCAAATATTTTCTCAGCCTGTGGCTTCAACAGTCTTTTTAAGAGCACAAATTTTTAGTTTGTTGAAGTCCAATTTATCAATTTTTTTTCATCATGCTTTTGGTCTAAGAAATCTTCTAAGAAATGTTTGCCTAAATAAGGTCACAAATAGTTCCTCCTATGTTTGCTTCTGGTATAGGTTTAGGTTTTCCATTTACATCTATGATCCATTTTGAGTTTTTTGGGGGTGTATATGCGGTGTGAGGAACAGATCAATGTAATGAGTGGGGATAAAGTCAGCCACAGAGTGAAGTGTATAGACAGGAAGTGCAAAAACGTGGTTGAAACCTGGGAATAAAAAAAATTCAAGGTTCAAGGAAGCGGAGTTGGGCATTGTCGGGGAAGCAACAGGAAAATTCTGAATAATCAACACTGCCTGCTAAGATAAGCAATGGCAGCTGTCTTTTTAATTTGGATGAGGTCACTAGTGACCTTAGGAAGAGCATTTCCAGTCAAAACAAATCTTTGCTATTCATAATTACATGTAACCAACAGCTTTATAGGAATTCCCCCAGCAGAAGGACTTGAGAAATCCCTGAGCACTATTAAAGGTCACTTCTTTGGGTACAGGAGGGTCTGGGATTCCTGACACTGAGAGTGACCAAAGCATCCCTGGGGCACTTCAGCATAAGGTCTTGGGGACAAACCCGAGGAGTCATTACCTTGTTGGGAAATCAGGACACTCACTGCTGGATTTGCCAATGTGACGCTTCACCAGGGAGACACCTAGTTGAACTACAGGAAGATGAGAAGGCGGGGATTAATATCTGCGCACTCGGGCAAATCAGGGAAATCCCTCCCAGCCCTCCCTGCGTCCCGAGTAGAGGAGGCGTAGGGGGCAGGGCCTCTCCCGACGCTCGCCCACGTGGCTCCTCTCTGGTGAAGAACTACTGCAGTTACCCAGGCTTAGGAAGCGGATGTTTAAGCCATGGGTTAGGGGGCTCGTGAGCACGCCCGGTCCTTTCCCTGAGGCTATGAAAGCCACGCACGACGGACTCTTCTTGGCTGACTGACCTTTCGCCCCTGGGTCTCCGCAGCCCAGGAGTCCGCGAGCCCGTCCTCCTCCCGCTAGTCGTAAAGTGCCGTAAAGGCACCAGCATTTTGCGGCACCGTAGGTGAGGCCGGCGGCGTGGGTCCTCGCTCTGCGCGGAGCCGGCGCTTTGGCGGTTTCTTCTGCGGAAAGGCGGTAAAGTGGTTAGAAGTTTGACGAGGTCAGGGAACTAGGTGCGATTGTCTCAGCGGGTAATTGGCTGCTCCTAGGTTTGTGTAACAAGCGGCAGAACTGGTAGGGTTGTTTTAAAACCTCTTATCCCAGTTCTTAAGCGTGACATAAGGTTCCCAAACCCCTCCCTGTGACTTGCCGCTTCTCTAGTGCTACTTTGGTTGTGATCTTCGTGTTCATCACTAGATCTTAGGTGTCCTCGGTGTAACTGACTTGTTCTGTCCACTTTGTCCTGCAGTCTCTCTCCTCCTGACGCTTGAAATGCTTTATCTCATCGGCTTGGGCCTGGGAGATGCCAAGGACATCACGGTCAAGGGCCTGGAAGTTGTTAGACGCTGCAGTCGTGTGTATCTGGAAACCTACACCTCAATCCTGACTGTAGGGAAGGAAGCCTTGGTAGGTGCTGAGCGTCTCTCAGCCTCTTGGGAAGAAAGCTCTCTAACATCTGATTTTCATACACTAAGCTGAACAGAATTTTCAGGTCTGCTTGTTTAAACCCATTGAAACGCATTCGCTTGTTCATTAATGATCTGAGGAGTAGAAGAATGGAAATTACACACCAACCGACTGACTTGGAAAATGAAAGGGTGATTTGTCCTACTTTACAAGTCTAATTTTGTGGCTTTATCCAGTAAATAGGAAAGTTATTTTATACTCTTGGGGGGTAGTTATCAAAACCCCATATTTCATGAGGTAGTCAAGAAATCCTTTCTGAGTTGAGTGCTAATGAGGTGCTGACACAGCCTTAATGAGTTGGTTATATATTCAAGAACCAAGCTGAAAACTTCCCCCTTTGAAGTATTTCCATAGGGAATGGTGATTGCCTTTTTGTATCATATCCAGAGAGATCTTACTTTAAATACACTATCTCCCAATAAGGATTATACTGATACACTTGTATATATTGAGTGAACCTAGACTTAATATATACAAGTGTATGAGTATACACTTATATGTATGAGTATACACTAAGTAGCCAGAGTGTTAGTGTATTATACATTTAGTTGGCCCTCATAAGGACCCAGTAAATTGTGGGGAAGGGTCAACTTCAGGTTCATTGTCAAACTAAGTAAAAGGTAAATCAAAAGATTAATAGATACGTGATGGGAGGAAGGAGCAGATTTTTAGAATTGTCTTTGTCATGTCTTCCAAACAAAAAATTGACTTAAAATATTTAGGTCTCAGATTACTTTACAATCTTGAAGAAGGAATTAAGAACTGCTACTTGAATTGGCCATGCATTTAAATAAAAGTTGTTTGTAAAGACCAGCTTTGATATATACATATACGTAGAGAGAGAGAGAAAGTAAGTCTTGCTCTGTTGCCCATGCTGGGGTGCAGTGGTGCAATCACGGCTCACTGCAGCCTCAACCTCCTGGGCTAAAGTATTCTCCCATCTCAACCTCTGGAGTAGCTGAGACTGCAGATGGGTGCCACCATGCCCAGCTAACTTTTTCATATTTTTTGGTAGAGACAGCGTTTTGCCATGTTGCCCAGGCTGATCACGGATTCCCAGACTCTCGCGATCTGCCTGCCTCAGCCTCCTCAAGTGCTGGGATTATAGGCATGAGCAACCACACCCAGCCTAAGACCAGCTTTGATTTGAAAAAACTTTTGTTTCCCCATTTTTGTCACTCTTAGGATAAAACCAAACCTAAGCTCAAAATGATGGAAATATGCTTCACTTATCAGTGCTAAGGAAAAGTAGAAGGAACTTAACACCATCTAGAAAAGCGAAAACAAATAACAAAACAGCAGTTTGATAGAATGAGATATCGGGATGGCATAGAGGAAAGTTTGGATACAATTTTATCTTTGCTTTGTTACATGTTTATGTGACCTTGGACAAGTCTTTTAACTTTAGTGTCTTTTTTAAATGGGGGTAAAAACACCTACTTTATGTGTTTAGCATAGTTCTTAGCATAGATTCTTAGCTATCGTATGTGGCACAAAAGTGTTAGGAAATAGAAATTGTCCATGGTTACATTTCCAAGCTTCTCTGAACCTCAGTTTCTTCATTTGTCAAGTGAGAATTACCAGTTGGAGGGTGATGTAGTGTTTTATTGAGGTGATGTATATGAAAGTGCTTTGTGCATTTTAAGTGCTAGCTAAATGTCGATTTTGGTTGCTATAATTTTTTTAAGTATTTTTTTCCAAAGAGAAAACTCCTGGAGTTATTACTTATAGAGTCAAGACCTGAAGCTGGACGCAGCCTTACCTACAGTAAATTATGTATACTTTAAGGTGCTAGAATATCTGTTCCTCCACAATAATAAGTACTGACATTTATAGAACAGTTACTGTGCACTGTTTTAAATGCTTTACATGTAGATTAGGATTATCATTCTAATTTTCTAATTACTGTTCATTTTGCAGGCATAGAGAAGTTAACAAACTTGCCCAAGTTCATACGGACAGTGAGTGAGTGAGTGAGTAAGTGAGTGAGTGAGTGATAGAGCCAGGAGATGAACCAAAGCAGTCTGGAGAGTTGAGGTCTGCCACTTTTTATTTTTTTCAGACGGAGTCTTGGTCTGTTGCCTGGGCAGGAGTGCAGTGCCATGATCTCGGGTCACTGCAACTTCTGCCTTCTGGGGTCAAGTGATTCTCCCGTCTCAGCCTCCCGAATAGCTGGGATTACAAGCGTGTGCTAACACACTCGGCTAATTTTTATACTTTTAGTAGAGACAAGGTTTCACCATGTTGGCCAGGCTGGTCTTGAACTCCTGACCTCAGGTGATCTACCCGCCTTCACCTCCCAAAGTGCTGGTATTACAAGCATGAGCCACCGTGTCTGGCTGAGGGCTGCCACTCTTGACCTCTACACTGTGTTGTGTCTCTGTATTCTTAAAGATAGTTAATAGCTACACAAAGTGAACTTCACAGAACACCTACAGAGAAGGTAGTATTCAAGCAAAATGGTCAATGCTAGATCCTGCCCTGCTTAATAATCTGTTCATTTACTCATTTGTTTGACAGAAATTATTAAGTACCAGATACAGTTGTACTGCAGCAATCCTTGTAACTTTTAATAGCTCACTCAAAGTTCTCAATATGTAAGAAACAGTATTATTTACCTATGTATCTACTTTTACTCCATTTGAATTACTTATTACTCCTTAGGATATCAGTTATAAGATTTACAGTCCTTCTTTCTGTACTGGCTGCTGAGATGAAAAAAAAAGGATTCATGATCTTGCATAGTAGCCTGTAACCACTGTCAGATGACTACTAGCTTACTAGTTCACTCTGCTGGATTTAATTCTCTAGGGAATTAAATCACACAGCAGTTTGTATGCAAACTTCCTACATATTTAGAATTCATTTATTGCTCCTACAACTCTGCCTTTTGAGCAGAGACTAAGGAATATAGTTTTAAATTAGTATCTTCTGCATTAATGTAAGAATGTTCACTGGCTCTGTAAACAGCTAATTTTCTATTGTTTCTCATTGGTGCTGCCTTTTTCTTTTTCTAGCTGGGATGCCATATGTTTTCCCATTGAAAATTTAATAAAACCTGAAGCACCTAAACAAACCATGTTTGTTTAAACTTACTGTTTAATATATTTATTCTGTATTATATCATGTTTCTGAAGTGGGGTATGTATATTCCGTGTTCATCCTGCAGTATTCTGCCTGGCGTTTAGAACCAAATTTAGAAATAAATTTAAAATGCAAATGGCCTCAGATGTTAAGAGGTCTGCCTCCTTTGGGATATTAAGACAGCCCCAAAGACAGAGTTTAATTGCAACATGATATAGAGTACTGGCTCACTGAAAAGTTGTATTGAATGATCTGTGTTTGGATGGTTGCCAACATATGCACCAGTCCAAGACAAAGGTATGTGTGTGTGTGTGTGTGTGTGTGTGTGTGTGTGTGTGTCTGTTAAATGGTCACCTGCTGTCTCTCTATCTTGATATTACACTTAAATCTGTAGGAAGAGTTTTATGGAAGAAAATTGATTCTTGCTGATAGAGAAGAAGTGGAACAAGAAGCAGATAACATTTTAAAGGATGCTGATATCAGTGATATTGGGTTCCTTGTGGTCGGTGATCCGTTTGGGTAAGTCGAGGCAGATATTTTGAGTTTTTAACTCATGTACTGTTCTTTTTTAAATCAGAATTATTCTATTGCATTTAAAATTTTTACCTACCAGGTCCTGATAGGGAACACTATTAGATTTCATAGTTTAAACTTTCATGATCTTTGAAACTAGTGAAGAAAAGCTACTTGGTAAATATGTCATCATATGTATCACTACATTATCAAGAATGTCAGCTGTAAAGTTTGTATCATTGTTTCTGCTGTTTTAGAAGGTCATGTAGGGTAACAAATGCCTTAACTGATATATCATTATCAAATAGTTCATAACATTATCAAAAGTCATTTCTGTCATTTGCTGCTGATAATTTCAAGCATCTTTGAATTCTTTTGTCCTAGGTTTTTTTTCGTTTTGTAATCATCTAATATTTGACAGTACTGCTGTCACTTTGCTTGCCTTGAATTTATTGATTATCAAGTCTGTGATTTCACTTTCTCATATCCACTGGGAACCCGGCTCTTATCATTACCACAAAAATGGGTGTCTACTGCCTAGTGAAACATCATCAATCTTTAATGTCAAGCCAAGTAGAAGAGTTCTTTATCTACAACTGGTTACCTAAGATTTATATCACAGATTTAAGGATCATAAGGACCATGTAAGAAGTCCTTGGAGGGGACTAGGAATTTTATCTAAAACACAGTGGTAAACTTTTGCAGGGTTCAAAGCAGGAAAACTCAAAATCTCATTAACATTGTGAAAATGTCACTCTAAATCATTAGGTGAATGGATTTTAGGGAGGCAAGAATGTTTTTGGTGGAAAAGAGAAAAAGATGGGAACATATTTAGAAGAAGAATGCCAAGATGGATGCAGTAGATAAGGAAAAGGAAAGGAGTAAATCTAACTCCCAGGATTATAGCTTTATAAATGACTGGTTGATAGTGTCACATGAAAACTGGTGGAGAACAGGATTTGGAAAAACAAGAATTGGTTCTGACAATGTGTTAACTTTGAGATATGAAGTAGGCGATTAGTTAGAACTGCTGCTAGAACTTGGGGGTGGGAGGTCATCCTAGATAAATGGCTGTTGAAGTCATCAGTATGTTTATGGTATTTAAAGCCCAAGGAATAGATAGAATCACCTTTGAAGAGAAGATTGGGAAAAGAAGAGGACCTAGGGTAGCCCTGGGAACCTTGGCATTTCATTGTGTATCTAAAGCCAGAGGAGGAGGGAGAAAAAGCAAAAGATTATGTTGTCACAGAAGCCAAGAAAACAGACTATTTCAAAATGGAAAGACTGAATAACTTCAATATCACACTGAGAGTTTGTAAGATGAGGGCAGAAAAATGTATATGAATTTAAAGACACGATGTTTGGAGTTGATTAGTGGGGATTTTATGGAGGAGTTGAAACCTGAGCTGGACCTGGATAGGGTTCAACAGGTAGAGATTGTGGGGTGGGCCAGGAGAAAGGTAGAAGGAAGAATGCTCATGTAAGTGAAGAAACTGAGGCACAGAGAAAATATCTTGATGTAATTGCTCCCCTGCTCAAAAACAGTCAGTGACTTTCATGGCCTTAAATCTTGAAGTCATTCTTTTTTCTCTAGCTGCTCTTTTTAACTGCTATGCTAGAGCCAGTTGTACAACTTTGCATTTCATAAGTGTTTTATAATATTCTTCCCCCATTTTTTGCTCAAGCTTTTTCCTTAAAATTGTTCTTCTCAGTTCCTAATTATACCTAATTGTACTATAAAATTAGTGTACAGCTCACATGCTACCTCTTTGAGTGCCTTTTTTTTTCCATTTTAAACTCCTTTAATTTGCCCTTTCTCGGTGATTCATCATATATAGCCTTGTATTTAAATTCAGATTTAAGGAATATTTACTGTACTGCACTTATTTTTTATTTACGGGCAGATTATTGTTAGAATGTAATAATTGGAAATGGGATGGTGAGGAATGTGTAATTTTAATTAGAATTTGAGTGGATTAAATGGAGGAGAAATCAGGTAAGGAATATGGAATGCAGCAAGCTACTGAAATTCTTAGATATGACCAAAATATGTCGCTTATTTAGAGACCCCTTCTTATTTAAATAAAATGCTCAATCTTACATTCTTTTTGTTTCAATATTTTTAAAATGGTAAATTTTAACCATTTTACTGTACAGTTCAGTGACATACTAAGTACATTCACATTATGCAATTATCAGCACTATCCGTCTCCAACAATATGAAGTTCTTGAAGATAACTAAAAGTCATAGTAAAGTAAGTTCATATTGTTCTTTACCCAGGTTATTGAAAGGAATATGGAAATAGATCACATAAATAAAGTAAATGTCTAAAAACACACTATATCGATAGATCTTAATCATTGTGAGAGCTGACAGTCTGAAACATTCTATCCCTAAATCTGAATAAGCAGTCCTTATTAAACACACCCTTTCTAATGATGGTTCTGTTTTATTATTCCATTCTGTATTTCAGTATGCTCTACTGTAAATGAATACATAATTTTTATCCCTATGTTGTATGCCTTTTCCTTAATGGCATACAAATACAGATAATATGTCCTGATGTAGGCTGTTTGACTGCTTCCAGTCCATCTAATGCATATGAACAGTGCTTGGCACCTAATAACTATCCAGTCAATGTCAGCATTATTATTAGTCCATTTTTCTTCAATATAAATAAAGCTGCCATGTATAAATTTATGTATATGATACCTTCCCCCTCCCACTTCTTCATCCCCACATTTTGGATTGTTTCCTTTTGATAGATTCTCCAAAATAGGTTTTTAGGAATAAAATATCAAAAGGTATGGACATGGACATGCTCTAGAATGAACCATATTGTCAATTATTTTTCAGAAGGATAGTGTCAATTGTTCGTGCTTCCATAGTTCATGAGAACATCATTTTCACTATATCATTGCAAACATTCATGGATATCTGGACCACCAGCCATACTTATGTCAAAAAGGGAAGGACTATAAAATTTAAAATAAACATACCAAATTTTGTGTATTCAAATTGGTCACCTTTGTGTACTTTATTTTATTGATTCCATTAATCAAAACATTTTTGATTTCCTTTTTTGTTACTGCCTTTAGAACAATTTCAAGTAACAAGCATATTATTACAAACAGATTTATTACTATTTCTGAGCATATATACATATACACATATATGATTTTAGATAGAGCCATATATCTAGAAATAGTAAATGTGTGTGTGTATATATATGTAAGTGCCTGCTCATTTTAAATAAATTTGTGATAGGCAATTTTGGACCAGTTTTTCTTTTTCATCTACTTAAATAACTCACCAAGTAACTAATTTAGTTTTCTTTACTATTAATGTTAAGTAGTGAGATTCTGTTGAAGGTGATATTAAAAACAATTCTTTATAATCAGTATTCATGTTATTTTTTAAAAGCTTACTCAAAATCAAATTAATGATTATTTTTCATATTAGTTTTATTTTATGTGTGTGATTAAAAACAGGCTTCCCTGGTGGGCATTTGTTAATATATATCTGACTGCCTCATGAGGTGAAAGCCCTTGATCTTCCTACTTGGTATGCATTGACCAGTCCAGAGGTTCTGCTTGTTTGTATGCAGTTTCTCTGACATGCTAATGTTGCTTTACCCAGTAGGGCCTGAAATTTTTATCAAGAGGGAAAAGGGCCTTTAAAATGCAGTTCTAAATTGATAAGGGGTTACATTTCACTGTGCCCATATTTATATTTATCTATATTCTCTCTTTATTCCAATCTATCTACTTATAGTCTTGAGATTTATCTTCAAAAAGGAAAGACAACAGGTCAAATATGCACATACATACATACACACATAAACACATCCTAATTATACACAGTAACTATATGAAAACAGTTATAAATAAAATGACTGCTAGACAGATATAAAATTCAACATTATATGAGATAGAACTCTCATATTAAGACTTAAAGAGTGACAGGCTGTGAAAATTTATGTACAGGCATACCTTGTTTTATTGTGTTTTGCTTTATTTCATTTCACATACATTGCAGTTTTTAAAAATTGAAGGTTTGTGGCAGCTTTGCATTGAGCAATCCTGTTGGTGCCATTTTTTTTTTGACAGCAGTTCTCATTTCCTGTCTCTGTGCTACATGTTGGAAATTATATTTCAAGCTTTTTCATTATTACATCTGTTATGGTGATTTGTGATCAGTGATCTTTGATATTGCTACTGTACTTTAGGTTGCCACAAACCAAGCACATATAAAATGGTGAATTTAATAGATAAATATTGTGTGTGTTCTGACTGCTACCACCAACCAACGATTCCCCCAACTCTCTGTCTCTTATTACCTATTACCGTCCTATTACCAAAGACACAGCAATATTGCAGTTAGGCATTTTAATAACCCTATAATGACCTCAAAGTGTTCAAGTGAAACAGTCATGTCTCTCACTTTGAATCAAAAGCTAGAAATGATTAAGCTTAGTGAGGAAGGCATATAGAAAGCCAAGAGGCTGGGCGAGGTGGCTCAAGCCTGTAATCCCAGCACTTTGGGAGGCCTGGGTGGGCGGATCACCTCATGTCAGGAGTTTAAGACCAGCCTGGCCAACATGGTGAAACCCTGTCTCTACTAAAAGATAGAAAAATTAGTTGGGCATGATGTTGGGTGTCTGTAATTCCAGCTACTTGGCAGGCAGGGCGAATTGCTTGAACTCAAGAGGCAGAGGTTGCAGTGAGCTGAGATCATGCCACTGCACTCCGGCCTGGGCGACATAGCAAGACTCCATCTGAAAAAAAAAAAAAAGAGAGCGAGAGAGAGAGAGAAAAGAAAAAGAAAGCCAAGATAGGCTGAAAACTAGGCCTTTTTTTGTCAAACAGCCAAGTTTGGTATGCAAAGGAAAAGTTTTTAAAGGAAATTAAAAGTGCTACTCTTATGAATCCGCAAATGATAAGGAAGTAAAACAGACTTATTGCTGATATGGAGAAAATTTCAGTGTTCTGTATAGAAGATCAAACCTGCTGCAATATTTCCTTAAGCTACAGCCTAATCCAGGGTAAGGCCCGGACTCTCTTCAAGTCTCTGAAGGCTGACAGGTATGAGGAAGCTGGAAGAATAGTTTGAAGCTAGCTGAGGTTGGTCCATGAGGTTTAAGGAAAAACGTCTCTGTAACATAAATGTGTGAGCTGTGGATACAAGTTATCCAGAAGGATCTAGCTAAGATAACTGATGAATCACCACACAGTAGATTTTCAATGTAAGTGAAACAGCCTTCTATTAAAGAGGATGCGGTGTAGGACTTCCATTGCTAGAGAGGAGAAGTGAATGCCAGACTTCACAGGATTGGCTAACTCTTGGTAGGGCTAATGCAGCTGGTGACTCTAGGTTGAAGCCAGTGCTCATAGAACCTTGTGAAAATCCTATGGCTTGTAAGAGTTATGCTAAATGTATTTTCCCTGTGCGCTGTAAGTAGAACAACAAAACCTGAATGACAGCACATCTGTTTATAGCATGGTTCACTGAATATTTTAAACCCACCCTTGAGACCTACTGCTCAAAAACCAGATTTCTTTTAAAATATTATTGCTCGCTGACAGTGTGCTTGGTCATCCAAGAGCTCACGTGATGTACAAGAAGATCACTCTTGTTTTTATGCCTGCTACCCCAACATCTGTTCTACAGCTCATGGATCAAGGAGTAATTTTGACTTTCTTTTTATTTAAGAAGTACATTTTGTGAGGCTATAGCTGGCCTAGATTGTGATTTCTCTGATGAGTCTAGGCAAAGTAAATTGAAAACCTTCCAGAAAGGATTTACCATTCTAGATGTCATTTAAAATATTCATGATTCACAAGAAGAGGTAAAAATACCCACATTAATAGAAGTTTGGGAGATGTTGATTCCAACCCTCATGAATACTTTGAGGGCTTCAAGACTTCATTTCAGGAAGTAACTGTAGGTATAGTAGAAATAGCAAGAGAGCTAGAATTAGAAGTGGAGCCTGAAGATATGACTGAATTACCTCAATCTTAGGGTAAAACTTGAACAGATGAAGAGTTGCTTCTTATGGACGGGCAAAGAAAGTGGTTTCATGAGATAAAATCTATTCTTGGTGAAGATGCTGTGAACATTGTTGAGATGACAATAAAAGATTTAGAATATTACATAAACTTAGTTGATTAGACCACTGGCAGGGCTTGAGAAGATTGGCTCCAATTTTGAAAGAAGTTCCACTGTGGGTAAAATGGTATCGTACAACATTGAAGGCGAGAGAGAAATCTTTCATGAAAGGAAAAGTCAGTCAATACAGCAAATTTCATTGTCTTATTTTAAGACATTGCCACAGCCATCTCGGTCTTCAGCAACCACCACCCTGATGAGTTAGCAGCCATCAACATGGAGGCAAGACCACCCACCACCAAAAAGATTACGACTCACTGAAGGCTTAGATGATTGTTAACATTTTTTAGCAATAAAGTATTTTTTAATTAAGGTATGTACATTTTCTAGACATAGTGCTATTACACACTTAACAGACTACAGTATAGCATAAACATCTTTTATATGCACTAAGAAACCCAAAAATTAATGTGGCTGGCTTTATTTTTATATTCACATTATTGTGGTTATTTTGATGCAAACTTGCAGTATCTTCATGGTATACCTGCATATTTTCCCTTAAATTTTAAATACAAAAACAAAGTCTTTAAAATAGAGCAGAACAAAGCCTTCAGTATAGGTCAATGATTCTAGTTGTGCCCTAATTTGGAACTTTGGAGCAGTAATTTTAAGAATTTAAAAGAGCTCTGAGACTAAAAAGCTTTAAGAATTACTTTTTAAAAGTTAAGTTGCTGAGCTTATATTTCATAGGTGTCTTTTTCAGGTATTTACAGGACAAAGGGCAAGTAAAAGTTCCTTTTTTAAGTAGCTGCCAAGGCTGCTTTAGTAGTGTTACGGTAGCAACTCAACATTTTGAAGGACATGTTTAGTTTTGCATTTTCTTGCTAGAAAGCTCAGATGAAAACTTTATGCAGGTGTGTGGAAGAATTTGAAGAAATGCAGTGCTCCTGATTCTTTAATTGACATGAACTCAGGATACACAGCTTTGCTGTCTTAAAAGTGTTATTTGCTTTAATCCAATCTAATCTTTTCTCACTACAGGGCTACAACACACAGCGATCTTGTTCTAAGAGCAACAAAGCTGGGAATTCCTTATAGAGTTATCCACAATGCCTCCATAATGAATGCTGTAGGCTGCTGTGGTTTACAGGTAATGCTGCAAAGGAAGTTTTTCAGTGGAATTAAGCAAAAATGTTTTATTTTTCCACAAACTGAAAATTCATTTAATTATATTTCATGAATCATAAAACATACTATGATTTGATACTAGACATATATACTAAGTTTTTTTACACTAATTTTTTTTTATGCTAGGTTTTGCCCCTTATTGGGATAGAACATTTAGGTTTAGCTAGAAAATGATTTTAACCTTATATCCAACTTGTACTTACATAAAAAGGAAAATATAAACTAATCTAGATGACTTAGTATTGTCGAGGCCCATGATTTTCCATACAGTATTGTTTTGTGTGCTGTTAAAAGCATTATGATGCCGCATTTCTTAATAGAATCGTATAAAAGCTAAAAGCCAGTGATACAGTCTTTTAAACTAGGTTGCTGTTATTGATGTGTAAAGTTAGGTATTTTTGTGTCCGACAGCCTTGGTTCTGAGGGGTTAAAAGAGTGCCCTACAATTGTTTCCAATATTTACTTCTTAGCTACTGACATTCACTTTCCAAGCTTGATGTTTGTGTTCTGATGTTCACACATGGATAATCCATGACAACTATGACTGCTGCTTGGCTAATGGTGGTTTTAAGACTTCATCAATTGTTAAGACACATTCCTATTTTCAGATATATCATAATAGGAAAATAACATGCATCTTTGAAGCTATGAAATAAAGTATTCCCAATGTGTCTTCCTGAAATGCATAATTTAAAAATAGGTATTTTTAAGAAGATATGTTAGCACCGTGATGTATGAAGATGCTTTAGGGATTCTGCAAACCAAGAAGTAACGGCATAACACCAAATAACAAAGATACAGATCCTCAAGGAGCCCAGTCATTATCTTTAATGCTATTGATTTTTTTTTTCTTTGAGACAGAGTCTCGCTGTGTCACCCAGGCTGGAGTGCAGTGGCTTGATCTCAGCTCACTGCAACCTCCACCTCCCTAGTTCAAGCAATTCCCCTGCCTCAGCCTCCCAAGTAGCTAGGATTACAGGCGTGTGCCACCACACCCAGCTAATTATTTTGCATTTTTAGTAGACATGGAGTTTCACCATGTTGGTCAGGCCAGTCTTGAACTCCTGACCTCGTGATCCACCTGCTTCAGCTTCCCAGAGTGCTGGGATTACAAGGCGTGAGCCACCACGCCCAGCGTCTATTGATGTTTTACTGAAGAGTAGTTCATTTAGAAAAAAAGAACTAAATGAGCACTAAGTGCCAGTAAAATGTGTGAAAAGTACTAAACTAGATAAGCTCTAATATCTTATAGATTTGGAAGTAAAAAATCTGGCCTGTTTTAATTAAACATTTGGCAAAGATTATCTTGACCAAGATACATTAGGTACTCAAATTTTCATTCATTAAATTTTAGGATTTTTTACATTAAAATAATAAACACGTATAGTTTAAAATCATGCATTTAAATTCCTAACATATTTCTAGCACTTCTATTGTTTAACATTTTGCAGATTTTTCTAATGAAAGAAAAGCCTATTTATATGTCTAAAGTCAGGCATGTTGGTTGTGTTTAGATGTCCTGGTGATGAAAATTTGCTTAATAAATTGAGGATCAATCTTAATAAATCAGGGATTTTTCTCTATACACAGAAGATAGGAGAATAAAGTCCTTTTTTTTTAATTCTTGAGTTTAACATTTCTGCAGAAGCAGTTAGCAGCTTAGTCATACAGAATCAGAATTGCTTCTATTTAGCATTGTTCCCACTTTAGAAGAACCATTTTCCTTGATAATAATAAATGATTTCTACACTCACAGGAAATTAGGAAGATAATATTGAGTATAAAAAGAAAATTAAAAAGCAACCATAGTACCACCACCTAAAGGTATCCACAGTTGCCAATTTTGGCTTATTTCTTTCAGTCTTTTTATTCAACACTTAGTATGTGTATATTTACTTAATATAATAGGCCAAACAAAGATTAGAAGAGATTACAAATTCTGAAATACTTCTTTGTATAGAATTTTATTATCTTTCTTAATTATTTGTGTGATAGGCTATATTAGCTCTCTTGTAGAAAGTTGGTGACTGAAATGGTTTTAAAACATTTTAAGACAGATAAATGAGACAATTCCATGAAACCAGCTAGCAGTGATTTCTGGATAAAAGCTGCATTATCAGTTGTGGCTGACTTCAGAGAAAAAGTTGTATAATTTTCTTATCATTGTGAAATGTTTCCTCTTTCTCTTACTATTGCATGAGTGTCTTCGAGTATTGCCATATGTTCATCTGTTTATATAATGCATTTCTAATTTGGAAAAATGTATATTACTTTCAGAAAGTAACAACTAATTTCCTTCCTTTTTTAAATACCACAACATTCATTGTGATAGCATTGTTGACCTTGTAGTGATTCTTATTGTTAGTTTTCAGAAGCATTAATTGATTTCATTGTTGTCCCAGGACTAATGGAGAAATGAAAATCCCTAGCTTAATACAATGAACACCTGGTTTTAGTGTTCATTATATTAAGCTAGGGATTTTCATTTCACCTAGTTTTAGTGTTCTTTGTATTAAGCAAGGTTTTATCATCTAAAGTTCTGCATCCTTCTATGATCTTAGAGGAAACTAATCTAAGCTCTTTCCATTCTTTTAGTCACTTAGGAACAGTTTTTGACTACCTGCTAAATCATAGGCATATTTAATTTTTTTTCTTCTTTTCTGTTTCCGCTTTTTACTGTTTCTAATCATTATTTTAATAGCTGCCTTACCGTCATTTTTTCCTACTTCATAGTTTTCCTTTTAAATTGTAAATCTAATTGTGCCATTCTTCTATTAAAACAATTTTGGTAAATTAATCCCCATCCTATATAGAATGTTCAGTTACTTGTATGTTGTATTAATCCATTCTCAGCCTTCAAATAAAGACATACCCAAGACTGGGAAATGTATAAAGGAAAGAGGTTTAATTGACTCACAGTTCAGCTTGGCTGGGGATGCCTCAGAAAACTTACAGTTATGACAGAAACAAACACATCCTTCTTCCCATGACAGCAGCAAGGAGACAAGCAGAGTAAAGAGTGGGAAGCCCCTTATAAAACCATCAGATCTTATGGTAACTCACTATCAGGAGAACAGCATGGAGGTAATTGCCCCACCCCCTGCCACTGGATCCCTCCCACAGCATGTAGGGAATTTGGAAACTGCAAGATGAGATTTGAGTGGGGACGCAACCAAGCCATGTTATATATGTTTATGATTTTATCATAGTATAAACTCTTTGATTTACTCATTTTCACATCTTCCATTGCATTCCATCACAGTGCCATGCATATAATCAATATGTAACAAGTACTTGCTAAGTTGGATTTCTTATTTATTTATTTTCTTCCCCAACCCCCTGCCTTCCACCTTGGAGTTGGAGCTTATCTTTGAAATTATATGCTCTGAATTATCATTTTAAAATTTAATTTATAAGTGGCTCCCATTTATGTATGAGAATAAATCTTGTAGCTGTTCTGTCTACATAGTCATTCAACTTTGTGTACCTAGTGTGTGGCCATGTGCATACTCTCTCTTAGTGTCATCAAAAATCAATGTTAAGCAAATCGTATGTGGGGATAAAAACAACAACAAACAAAACCCAACCCAAGACCAGTATTCTATATAGAAGTGAAAACTAGTCATTCTTGATTATGTGGTTTTGTGGTGCTTTTTTTGACAGTTTTGCTGGCTTGGCTTTCTTCATCTCATGGACTTAGCTGATTTAATGTAGTATATAAATATATGATACTTGCAGGGCTTAATAGAGTTCCTAGTAAGTTTAATTTTTCTTGATTTAACAGATTTTTAAACTTAATTACCACAGAAAATATTTTTGTTATACAAAATGACAAAAGCATTGAAGTATAAAATGGAGTTTTTCAAAGCATCTTTGCTCCTAAAAGGAAAGAAATATCAATGACTATGAGATGAGTTAGGAGACCATTAAGGTTATTCAAGCAAGTGGCATTGGGGGCTCAAACCATGGTTGTAGGGAAAGAAATGAATAGTCAGCTACATAAATTACACAGCAGAATTTACAGGAATTGGCACTAGATATGATGTCAGGAATTAGATATATGTTTAGAGGGAAGTCAAGTACAGTTAGATATTTCTAGGTAATTGCTTAATGCCACTCCAAATATTGCCCAAGACTTCCCACCTCTGTTACTTTGTTCATAAGATCTCTTTATTTCCCCATGTTCAACTTCTCTAACCTTAAATCTTATCTGTCTTTCAAGGTATAGCTTATAGCCTATATTTTCAGAAGATGCCTTCAGATGCTCTCTGAGTGAGAGAAATGCTGAATTCTTATAATGCTTAGAGTCTATAGCATATTTAATAATTATTATTACTACTTAATGTCTTTCTTGTGCATCTTCTAACTAGATTGTGCCTTAAGCCTAATGAGCGGATGGTTTTGAGATGAGTTTTTTGTTATTTGTCTTAGTTAAAAAATCCAATATTAAGTTAGGTAAACTGCTTTCTCTATAGTTACTCCAGATTAAAATTTAAAAAGGTCTGTGTTTACCTACTGTTTTCATAGAAAACAGCTGTTTTTGTAGTCTTTAAATCTAGATTTGCAGCAGTAATGTTTTGGAGGAAAAATGATCACAGCACAAAGGCTTATATTAATATTATAGGATGGTTCAATACTTAGGCTTCTGCCATCTCATTTCTCATCACTGTATGATTTTGCTCTAGATTCTTTTCATAGTTCACTGGTAAGCCCTTGGATTGTGAAACACAAAAAACTGATTCTTCTGTTCTTTGAGGTATTGACATCTAAATGGTGAAACTGTTTGCATAACGTTCCAGGATTCACTGAGGAAATTTCTACCACAGCTACAGGAGTGGTTACAGTTTATAAATCAGAGTCCTGGAGAGCAGTGCTTGTGTGAGGTTTGCTTTAATCTCTCAAATTAGACAATTCAAAGACACTGTTACACAGAATGCTTTAGCTAGTGTTTATATGTGTCTTGCATCTCAACTCTTTCTTAAATGGCCTATCACTTTCTTTTTGACTGAAGAACTTATTTCCTTCCATGATTGTATTTCCATGACTCTTAAAATATTTAAGACCCATTTAAAGTATATATTATTGCATATATAATTTTTTAACAGTTTTATCTTGAAGTTTTTTTATGGAATAATACTAATGTTTCATGATTTGATCAGAGATGTGAAAAATCCTTTTTAGAATGTAAACAGTTGAACTTGTCAGAATGAAATCCTAAATGTAGTTTCAAATATTTAGTAATATTTTTGAGCTTACTCCAATAAGGAAAGCAGTTGGGTTATAGCAGGACACAACATTTTAGAACATCTCCATTGTTAACACATTATCATTATTATATTATCAAATTCCTAACACTTACTGAGACTTTACTATGTGCAAGGCATTACTTAGGCACTCTGCATACTTTGTGTCATTTAACCCTTAAAAAATCACATTTTTTTGTTTATAGTTATTATACCCATTTTGTAGAAGGATTTTTCCCAAGGGTTGGGAACGTTGCTTGATTTGTCCATGATTAGTCATAGTAAGAACCAGTGCCGTGACTGCAGAGCCTTTGCCTGCTATATGAGACATGAGTAAGACCGCACAATCTGTGAGACCCAGAGCTGTGTTTTGCCTGTCATTTTAAACCTGTGACTGGCATAATACCTGCTACATAGGTGATCTATAATAATGTTGGTTAAGCTTGCCTCTTGTCATCTAGTGATAACAAAACCCCTCAGCAGGGCAAGAACCGTTTCTGGTAGCTTGGTACAGAGTGAATGTATTCCTGGCATTCCACATTGGAACTGGAAATACATTTTTCACAGAGAAACCTTGTCACATGTGGCAGGAAGTTTCATGATTGAATACTTGGAGTTACATGGGTCTTTGTACACTGACCTGTAAATTTGATTGCTACTGAATAGCATAACTTCCATGAGAGAATATGGTTTTAGGTAGCTTTCAAATGGACTTTGGAAGTAAAGCCTATTGTAGGTAAGATGTAGGCTGTGGCCTATGAGGGACATGATGAGCCTTCCCTTTAGAACTCAAAGGTACTGTTATGAGTATTGATTATAGTTTATAGGACCTCAATATGTGAAAACTGAGAAATGTTGAGCTGCTTTAGGGAATTAGGGATGAAGCACCTGAATGCCCACCTTCTCTGTTTCCTTCCTGCCTCTCTTCCCCTCATCTCTTGCTGCAGAGTCTGAAACTGATTTGACAAGCCATAGGCTACTGGAAGCAGAGGATCACTAACCCTTGCTCCAGACCAGTTTCTGCATTTTTAAATGAAGAACCCAAAGCTTAGAAAGATAAGTGACTTCTGAAGTTACACAACCATTTCAGGCACACAGTTAATTTGTGGCAGAGGGCTAGATGTAATTTTCAGAGTCTAGTGCTTTCTAGTTCTATTAGATTTATTACAAACACTATTTAAATAGAATAAATTTTTATACAAGTTTAATACTCTTTTACATTAAGTCTTTGAAAATAAATGTCCTTTGCTCAGTGCCAAGATAAGAACTAATATTAACCTATTATTTCACACTGTAAATAACTTATTACATGTAATGGGATCCTCACAACCCTAGGAGTAGGAAGAACAGAATTTTACCACTATTCCTTATTTAAAGTGTTAGAGTAATATCACACAGCCAACAAGTTGCAGAGCCAGAATTCAAAAGTAGATTTTCTCAGCATAAGATTTGAAACTGCACTCACTTAATGAACTAGTTCAGCCAGTCTGGATTAGAGAAGCAAGCCTTTTGACTGCAGTGATGGCGAAGTGGGGTGGGCCACTTGTGGGTTGAAGAGGAGGTTTGGAAAAAGGCCCTCATCCCTGAACTCTATAGTGAAGGAACAAATAGAATCTTGCTAAATTAAGGGATTGCAGATTTGGAGCAATGACTAGAGTGAGTATATACTTTGTTTTATTGAGATAATATGATGAAAAGGAGCATTTTCTCAGACTAGATTTAATTTTTTAAAATTAATTAGCTATACGACTGCTAAGTAAGTTGTTCCTTCTAAGCCTTGTTGGTCTCATCTGTAAAATGAGAACAGTAGTAACCTGTGAACCTTGCTCTGATTGCTCAGAATTCTTTTTTTTTTTAATCTGAGTTCTTTGGATTTCAGTATTTTCAGCAACTATATTGCTAAATTATGAAATTGTTATATATGTTCCTATATAAAATGTAGAAATACTAGAAACTTATTACTGAAACTTACTACTGGCATCAGAAAGACACCAGCTATTGTGAACCAAACAAATTGTGTTACCTTTTTTGGTGACAGATTTGATGCCCCACCCACTTCAAGTCTGATTTTCACTTTTTATTTTGGTTGTAAAATGATTAAATTCTCTATGAGTAGTAGTGAATTGTTCCATCATTAATTAATTTTTCTTTTTCTAGTTATATAAGTTTGGAGAGACAGTTTCTATTGTTTTTTGGACAGACACTTGGAGACCAGAAAGCTTCTTTGACAAAGTGAAGAAGAACAGACAAAATGGCATGCACACATTATGTTTACTAGGTAAGAGTTTTGGAATTTCCTTGAAGTCACAATATAGAACTATCATATTGTTCTCATATTGATTTTGTGTTAAGGGTCTATCGATAATTAGCCAGAGGTAAGAAAAGACACAGTCTAGCCATTTTATGCAGACCACACTCTTCCCATATTCTTAGAGAGACATGCATCTTCTGCTTCAAATACTGCGTGGCTATTTCTGCATGCACACTATAGTTATGCTGCTCACTCTTATGCCCTAGTAGATCCTCTCCAGTATTCCATATGTTACCCATTTGTCCATCAAGGATTTACTGCAATTTAATAGACATGCATTGAACAAGTCTTACCAAGGACCATCCTGCATCTTCCTAGGGAGGTTCTTTGAATACTGCAGTATTGATGCTATCAGATTCACAGTGATAGATCTAAAAGAGACTCTGGGGATCATCTTATTGAAGCTTGTTTTACAGATGAAGTTGAGGCCCAGAATATTGAATTATT
Source organism: Cebus imitator (assembly GCF_001604975.1). NCBI lineage: Eukaryota > Metazoa > Chordata > Mammalia > Primates > Cebidae > Cebus > Cebus imitator. The sequence goes on along the minus strand of NW_016107514.1, from coordinate 5,384,884 downwards.
TCCCCAATGTCACCAGTCAATTGGTGGCAGAACTGGTAAAATCAGATAGCCTTTTGGTAATAGCTCATTTCACTGTACCGTCTTAGCCAAATCCTATTTTCTGTTTAGTGTGGAAAGAGCTGGGATCACTGCCTTTGTTAATTAAGATAATAGTACTGAGCTTCAGAAAGGCATGGTATTTTCTTTCTGGCAGAGGCACTGACATTTTACTGATTCAATTTTGCTAATCAGCCTCTATTCTAGTAGCATATGTTGTAGAAAGAAATACTCATATCAAAGCCTTAGTCTGTGACTGAAAGAAACACAGCTAACTGACATTTTTGATAACTTTGAAATGATAACTTCTACTTGGAATCAGAAGACAAAAATCCCAGTGCTGCTCCTTACTAGCTAGAGAATACTGTAAACATTCCTTAGCCTTTATATTTATCAAATAGGAGTAATTCCTCCTACCTCATGGAGTTTTATAGAGCAGTACTTCTCAAACTATTTGTGGTAAAAAACTATGTTTGGGTTTTTTAAAATATATGTTTGATTTTTAAATTTTCAGTCCTTTATGTCAGTATCAAGTTACTATAAATGTTTGTACATATTCTTACTCCTGTAGTTACTTCATCATTTACTGGTAACACAAAGCTCACATACTGGCATTGGTCCTGAGATCACACTTTGAATCGTACTGTCTTAGTGAAACTATGTGTGAAGTTACTTACCAAAATGTCGATCACATACAAGATCAGGGAAGGGATTACAGACATGTACCATGATGCTTGGTTAGTTTTTGTGTTTTTAGTAGAGACTGGTTTTGCCATGTTAGCCAGACTGGTCTTGAACCCCTGGCTTCAAGTGATCTGCCCACCTCGACCTCCCAAAGTGCTGGAATGACAGGCATGAGCCACCGTGCCTGGCCCCCTTTTTATTCCTGACACCTTAGATCTAGATTAGGCCATAAACGCTTCTCTAATACATTTTATTTTGTCTTATGCCAATATTTGCTATCAGCTAGTATGATGTTTTCTTATTTTAGTTTATTGCCAGTGTGATTTAGTGCTTCATTCATCATTAATTAGTTTTATGATTTCATCCATGGATTTTCCATGTGAAAAGAGACTGGTCTTACTTTTTTATAGTCCTTACTTACAAGGACACTATAAGACTTGCGAGTTGGTGTGGACTATGCCATCAGATATATCCATCTTATTCCAAAGTTAGATCCAGTTAAGGTCAGCTGTGGGTAGAAGGTCAAAGTAGAATGATAGGAGAAGGATAACTTTTAAAAGGACTTTTGCTGAAGCAGTAGATGTATCTGAGGGATGAAAAATGGTGATTCATTGAAGCTCAGACACTAGAATGTATGTTTAATAACAGTACTGAAAGGTTCTAAAACAGAACAGGGAAGGAAGAGTCTGAGAGGCAGGCCACCTGATAATGTCCCCTATATCCTTTAAAAAGGACAGGAAGGGGAGCAAACAGCACTTATCTTTCCAGAAGCTTTGGAAAGGCAGATAGAAGATCAGTGTACAGGTATTTATTGAGTGCTTATTCTATGCCCCATGTATAGTTAGGTTCTTTTGGAATACTAAGGAAATACAGACTGGGTCCTGCTCTCAGAGCTTTGAAATCTAGTTTGGAACTAATGTGTCATGCACGTGAAAGTTTAAAGAACAATTAAGTTCTATTGTATGGAAAGGCAGGAAGGACAAACCAAAATTTTGGCTCTTGAGTACTCTTTCTAAGAGCTGCCCCTTTTCTTAGCTTTCCCGGGAAAAGACAAACAAGGTTAAACAATGTATCTTCCTTGCTCCATTAACAAAAGCAGGAACAGGGTGTGAAGTATAGGAGGTCATGATTTCAAATCCTCAAGCCATAGTTCTCATCATTTTATCATCTGGCATTCTCATTATTTAAATTAGTATCTATTTATTGAATGATTGCTGTGGGTTAAGTTCTGTAGGGATTAGTGAGGATAAACCATGGTAGGAAAACACAGAGAATTTAAAATTTACTTAGAAAGACCAGGCCAATATATATGATATAATTAGAGGTTAATAAAAGATAGCATTAATTGTATAGATCTTTCTAAGAACAAAAAGCATTTGAGGGAAGTCAACAAAGACTTTATGAAGGAATTAGGACTTGTGTTGCCCAGAGGGTGGATAGTTTAAGATAGCGGGTGATGGAGTGGTAGGAGAGCCACATGAGTAAATTTATTCAGTAGACATTTATGGAGTGTCTTCTGGGTACTTCATATTATGCTAGGTCCTGGTACTAAGATGAATCAGAAAAGCTTACGTACTAGCAAGTAGAAATAAAAAGGAAACATTACGGACTATGTGAAGACAAGGCACAAGTAGCACAGGGTCTGGATTGAGACTAAGTCACGAATGCAGTCCATGATTAAAAAGGATTTACCTGTAAAAATTCTCCTCAACCCTCTTTATTTTAAAAATCAGAATCTATAGAGCATATTTGAAAAGTAAAGAAAACTGAAAATGTGAAAACTCTCCCTATTCACAAACTACATTTCAGAAGCTCAGAGCAAATGAATTAATAAATGGTTAAATTTGTACAAAATCTTACAAACGTCAGTGAAAAGAAATCTAAAAGTTGACTTACACCATTGATTATATTGGAGGCCATATTGTTAATAACAGACATTTTTTTCTCGATAATGTGCCACACAAGTAGAAATACTAAATAAATAATTTAAGATTAATCTCTGCTATAATTTCCAAGCAAACTCTTTGATATCTTTTATAAGAAGCACTTCTATCATCACTTAGGAAATCTGCAGAAGTCTATTAAAGACTCCTCAGTTGCACTATGTTTATTTTTGCAAAAACAAACTTTGGCTGAACCATTTGTTTTCAGCATGTAAAGCAGGAAGCAGCTGTTGCTGTTGTATACTGAGTTCCTTTGAGGATGTAGAGTGATTCTGCTTTTTTTTACCTTTTACCAAATAGTTCAGTTGAGCATTAGTCATTAAAAAGTATACCAAATCAAATATTTGTGATGTGCGACTGTTAAGCTTCTTGAGAACAGAGGTTATATCTGGTCAGGTCCCTGCAGTATCCCAGTCTCTGGTACAGTGTCTGACACACAGTCGATGCTCAAAGCCTGTTAAAAGCATGAATACTTGGAATTATTTATTCATAACTATGGCATGTGTTAAAACAAAAGACTTTTTAAAATGTGGTAAAGATTTTTTTTCAGCTTAGGTTACATCTGTTGAAGGCCTTTCAGTTGGGTCTGTGCAGTGACTAGCTGATAGAAATGAAAACAAAGATTTTGATTAGCTGTTAGTAGTGTATATGCCAATGTTTATCTAATTATTTCCTTCGTCTTCTTTTCCAAAAGGAAAATAGATCTTAGCAGGATGGTCTCAGGGCCAAGCTCATGTTTTCTAACTACTGTAGTGGCATAACCACAAGCTTCCGTTCTCTATGTTACTGTAAGAAAGTGGCTAATTAAAGTGCAAGGGAGGAATGTTTCCCCAAAGTTTAGGTGACTCTTAACTGAAGTTTACACATAGGGTTTGGGATAAAGTTTTTAATTAAATTAAAAGAACTATTTTTACTTCCTACAGACATCAAAGTAAAGGAGCAGTCTTTGGAAAATCTAATGAAGTAAGTTGTTATTCTGAGAATGCATACATTTGTTTTATTTACTTGAACAATTCAATAAATTCTACTTAAATGACCTGAGTTCTAAAGATGGTTGAAAATGAGCTTTCATTAACAGTGTGAACATTAAACATTTTTATTTTTATGAAATCATAAGCAGTATAATAGAGTAGACATAGCAATAAATTTTGTAGATTCAATACTGAGAGCAGTGGTTGGCATCTAACAAACACTCAGTATTTGTGGAATGAATTAATGCATTGGGATTCTGAAAACGTGGGTTTGAGGCTGGGCGGGGTGGTTCATGCCTGTAGTTCCACACTTTAGGAGGCTAAGGCAATTGGCTTGCTTGAGGCCAGGAGTTTGAGACCAGCCTGGCCAACATGGCAAAACCCCATCTCTACTAAAAATGCAAAAATTAGCTGCACCTGGTGGCACTTTCCTGTAGTCTCAACTACTTGGGAGATTGAGGCACGAGAAGAGCTTCAATCCGGGAGGCAGAGGTTACAGTGAGCCGAGATCACACCACTGCACTCCAGCCTGGGTGACAGAGTGAAACCCTGTCTCAAAAAAAAAGTCGTGGGTTTGAGTCCCGAGTTTGCCTCTAGTTGAGTGCTTCCATCCAGTAGGCAGAAGTTGCAGTGAACAGAGATCACATCACTGCATTCCAGCCTGGGTGACAGAGTGAGACCCTGTCTCAAAAAAAAGACATGGGTTTGAGTCCTGGGTTTGCCTCTAGTTAAGTGCTCTTGGGAAAGTTACTTCCATCTCTGAGCCTTATTTTCTTCATATGTATAATGACAGTACTAACTCTTTTTTTACTTAGAGAGGCAGAGTGTCTAATACAGTACCCATTACCCACATGAGACTAATGACATTTGAAATGGGGTTAATGTGACTGAGGAACTGAATTTTTTATTTAATTTTAATTAATTAAAAACTGATACCCAATTTTGTTATTAGAAAACTTTTAAATACATTTGGAACAAATTTAGCATATAAATCTACTTTTATAACCATAAATTTTATGAAATTTAAATACAGATCAACTATTTCTAATGAAAATTTAACATCAAAATTAAGATGTGCTATAAGTACATACCAGATTTCAAAAAGACTTAATATAAAACAATCTCTTTAATAATTTTTATATGAGTAGGTGTTAAATTACAACATTTTGGATTAAATAAAATATGTTATTAAAATTTTTGCCTTTTTAAAAACTTTTTTGTTAATATGACTACTAGAAAACTTGATTATATATGTGGATTCATTTATATTTCTGTTAGATAGCATTGACAGAGAATTGTTTTGAGAGTCAAGAAAATAACCTGTATGAACTGCATTGTAAGCTGCAGTAGCTATATTTTTATTAATATGAAAGTTTGGCAAGCCTGGTAGACTTTTGAGACATACAGAAGTAAACATATGTCATTACCTGAGGTTTTTAAGCATCCAAGATGCTTTCGTTTACTTCTTGTAGAGGAAAAAAGTGAAAAGAAGAATATGTGGTTTAAAAATGGTCATAAAAAAACACTAAATAACCTGATTAAGCTAGGGTATAGACCAAGTTGCCACTTACTTGAATTGTTTTTGCTGAAGCTATCACTTTGAATAAAGGTAACTTTCATTTAGACATCTATCTTTGTGTTCCTACCATCATTTCAGTGAGATCAGGGAAAGTTGAAGTAGAACAGTGAAACAGCTTAAGAAATGAACAATCATCATGCTTTTGTGTATGCTTAAAGTGAGTACATGTAAAAAACATCAAACAGAATGTAGATTGTAGTACTTGAGTATACCTGGGAGAGTAACTGCATTAATAACATTATGTAGTTTTATGGCTAAGAACAGTGACATCTACTTTTCTACCTATAGGGGCAGGAAGATCTATGAACCTCCACGGTATATGAGCGTAAACCAAGCAGCTCAGCAGCTCATGGAAATTGTTCAAAATCAGAGAATACGAGGAGAAGAACCAGGTGCCCAAGACCCTAGAAGGGGTCTCGTATTATTCCTGTATTTAGATGTATATATTATTTCTGCATTTAGATGTGTATATGGCTTAATACCTCACACCACTATGGAAGCAAGAGTCAGTGTTTTTGCATTGTACTATTTCTTGTCATTTTTGTCCAACTTTAACTTAAATCTCATAGACTTCAAGTTGTAGTGAAAGGAAAAAAATGGCATTCTTTTATAGTAAAATTAATACCATTCCAGAAAGTGAGGATTTTTCACAAATTAAACATGTCAGACTTGATATAAATATGTTAGTGTATAAATATTTTTGTAAAATATATCTTTCATGTTATCCCTAATCAATGGGGAGATCTGTTTTGCAAAAATATACTTCTTCTACTTTTATTTTCCCTTTTTTCATTCTTAACACTGAGACTAGGACTAGTTTTCTTCAGGGTAAATATAAAAGAAAATTTGCTGTTATATTCCTAATATGTAGACACAGTATGTATTATATAAGAAAAATGTTTATTGTCAATAAATCTTTATGGGAGGTTTTTTTTTTCTTTCTTTTTTTTTGAAACAGGGTATCACTTTGTTGCCCAGGCTGGAGTACAGAGGTGCAATCTTAGCTCACTGCAGCCTCCACCTCCTGGGCTCAAGTGATCTTCCCACCTTAGCTGGACTACAGGTGCATGCCATCATGTCTGGCTGTGTGTTTTTGGCAGAGACAGGGTTTTACCATGTTGCCCAGGCTGGTCTTGAACTCCTCAGCTCAAGCAATCCTTCCTCCGCCTTGGCCTCCCAAAATGCTGAGATTACAGGTGTGAACCACCATGCCCAGCCTACTGTGAGATTTTTTTTTTTTTGGTGATGGGTTCTTGCTTTGTTGCCTAGGTTAGAGTGCAGTGGTGCAATCACGGCCCACTGCAGCCTCTGCCTCCCAGGCTCAAGCAATCCTTCCACCTCAGCCACCTGAGTGGCTGGGACAACAGGTGCATGCCATGATACTCAGCTAATTTTTTTGCATTTTTGGTGGAGATAGGTTTCACCATGTTGCCTAGCTGGTCTCGAACTCCTGAGCTCAAGTGATCCACCCGCCTTAGCTTCCCAAAATGCTGGAATTACAGATGTGAGTCAGTGTGCCCAGCCAAGAGATTCCTGAGTGATTGTTACTATTTTATTCTCATTAGTAAGCCCTGTTACAGTCGTGAAATAGTCTGCAAGGAGGTTCTATATCCATAACTTTGTACAGAGGTTGCTTGCATTCCTGTTTGTCCTTGGATAAATCATTGGCCCCCTTTCGATCATTGTTCAATCAAGATCCCTTTCCCAGCTAAGGAATACAATCATTAAAGGGTAAGCCCTTTAGCTGTAGCACCAGAGTGAATAATAGTAGATTTCATTAAGGCTGGCTGTTTTGAACTTAAAAATGTAAATAATGCCAAATGTTCATTATTTGTTAAGGAGTCTGTAGTCTACTAGTCTCATATCTACTATCTGAGCCCTTATTACCATAATTTAAATGAGAGAGTATTACATTTAAAAAAATGAGAAAACGGAAGCTTGTCACATAGCCAATTGGATGGCCAGTCAGCAACTCAAATCTGTGCATTTATTTCATAATCATAGTTTCTCCAGTAGATCTAGGTCAATATGAACATATCTCAAACAAGTTATTAAAAACATTGTTTACTCAGAACCTATTTAAAGATAAATTCTGTACAAATGTAGAGTATAAGTATAGCTTATCAAGTTCTGAAAACTCAATGCAAGTCTCTGGAATTCTGAAAGTGTAAAGTTTGGAAGTACTCTTTTATATATTAGGTAATACAAATGATTTAGAAAAGCCTTGGATGAATTAGTAGATAAGTCATTAATTATCTTGAGTGGCTAAAGAGATTTAAGATATTTGGGGTTTCTTGAAATGTACTTGTAGTACTAATGCTAGCTTGACTGTTGGACAGGATGATGCATTTGCTGAATTGAATGGCAGTATCTTTTTTTTTTAATAGCAATTACCGAGGAAACACTTTGTGTTGGCTTAGCCAGGGTTGGAGCTGAAGACCAGAAAATTGCGGCAGGCACTTTACAGCAAATGTGTACTGTGGACTTGGGAGAACCACTGCATTCCTTGATCATCACAGGAGGCAGCATACATCCACTGGAGCTGGAGATGTTAAATCTGTTTTCCGTACCAAAAAATAGCTTGGAATCTCAAAGCATTGATGGACTCGGAACATAGACATTTTCTATTGTCTGATGTAAATTTCAGCCATGTATGGATTGATATGGTTTGAATTTTAATCCCCATAATCTCCAGGTGTTGTGGGAGGTACTTGAATCATGTGGGCAGTTTCCCCCATGCTGTTCTCATTATAGTGAGTTCTCATAAGATCTCACGGTTTTATAAGCATCTGGCATTTCCCCTACTGACTCTCATTCTCACTCTTTCCTCCCCGTGAAGAGGTGCCTGCTGCCATGATTGTAAGTTTCCTGAGGCCTTCCCAGCCATGTGGAACTGTGAGTCAATTAATCCTCTTTTATAATTACCCAGTCTTAGGTGTTTCTTTTTAGCAGCATGAGAATGGACTGATACATGATGCATGCATGCTTGCGTAACAAACAGGTCTTTGGCTTGTCTAATGAGTATAAAACAAATGACCAAAAAAAAGCTGACTCAACAATGCTTGGTTTCCTGTGGCAGTGAGTTTTTTCCCTGTGATATCATCAGTTGTTGCTGCTATTTTGGCAACTTTTCAGGATGTACACACATAAAGCAGATCAGGCTGGAAAGCTTGTGGATAGACATCCATTGACAGAATCATTTAAGAGCAGTTTTTTAAGAAACCAATTTATACAAGGTGGTTGTTAACAGAATATAACTTAGAGGTAACTGGAATTTGATTCACTTGAATCTCAGTTTTAAAGGGTAAAAGATGTTATGAGTGCCAACAAAAGCAAATAAAAGATTAGTAAATGTTCACAAAATATGTTTATAATTTTCTTCTTTTTAAGAAAAGCTAGCTGTCCTGATTGCATGATGAGTTGTCCTGACAGCAGCTGGTATTAGTGTATATAAACAAAGGTAGAAAGATTACATAGCCATCCAGCAGTCCTACTTAAAGCTCAGCTGAGCGCATGCCACAAAATGACACCCTTCTGAATTCACTGTCTTGGTTAGCTGACATCCTAATTATGTGTTCATATTCTGCAGTATTTTGGAGGTTATATAATCGTTTAATTATAAATGTTCAGCCAGCCTTGTACAGTTGCTGTTTGGTTTTAAATAGCATCTTTCACATCCAACCAGACAAATGGAAAATTTGCTGACTACAAAATAAAATTTTTAAAAATGTAAGTTTGAAGGCAACAGTGAATTAGTCAAGATATGCCGTATCACTTAATTAAGTTAATATGCCATTATATATGTGCAAGTAGTCAGACTCTTCTTACCAGTTTTAAATAACACTCCATGTATTATATTTCATGACCAAAAAGTTTTATACTTTTTGTCTGTTCTGAATAGAAATAGCTTTCTTGTGTGCTGGTTCAGTTGGTCCAACTCTTAAGTATTTCCATGGCCCAATCAATTTTTCTGAGCTCTTTATTTAGTAAGTTCATTGGAAGTTGAACAAAGATTTCTGTACTCTGTGGGATCATCAATTAGCTAATGATTATTTGACTTATTTTACATCATTTGAGATAAAAGATATATAAACATTTCTTGTTTCTTTTTTTTTTTTTTTTTTTTGAGACAGAGTCTCCGGTCGCCCTGGCTGGAGTACAGTGGTATGATCTTGGCTCACTGCAACCTGTGCCTCCCAGGTTCAAGCGATTCTCCTGCCTCAGCCTCTGAGTAGCTGGGATTACAGTCATGCACCACCACACCTGGCTAATTTTTTTTTTTTTTGTATTTTCAGTAGAGATGGGGTTTTTGCCACGTTGGCCAGGCTGGTCTTGAACTCCTGACCTCGAGTGATCTGGCTGCCTCGGCTTCCCAAAATGCTAGGATTACAGGCATGAGACACCACACCCAGCTTCATTTTCAATCTGTTAGACACAGAAGGGGAGAGAGCCAAGTATATTTAAATACTAGTTGTATGTTATTTTCTTCTCATATGTTATACTAAACATTTAAGAACTATAAAATGAGGGAGTTCTGGTTTTGGTAGTGGTGTAATAGCTTATAATGTACAAACCCTCCCGATTATAAACTGTGGATAAAATATAATAAACAATGGTCTACAAACTGTAGGGAGTCATTGAAGACAGCTGTGAACTACATTGGTTTTTCCCCTTAGGTCATTCCCAGACTGTGTGGTAAGAAGTGGCTAGAACTCAAGAGAAAGTTGCAGTCTCACTGGCTTGAGGTGGTAGGATGGAATTGAGGGCTGCTAGAAGCACTGAAAATTAAAGTGGCAGATCCTAGAAATGAAGGTATCAGAAATGGAGAAGTCTTCCTATCTGCATATGATCTCTCCTTAAATCCTTGGCTAACTCGTGAACCGGGCATGCCCTGGGAAGACTCCAAGGACCTAGGTGGAAAGCCACAGTTGGAAGGCTGAAGAAACTGAACAGAGATGGCCGCTCTCGATTGCAACAGAAGACGGAGTTTCAAGTTTGAATTCTGACGAGTTAGAATAGCTTGATAGTAAAGACTGTGCATAAGACTAAAGATTTATGCTAAAACTAGGACAAAACCTTTTATATAATATAAAATCAAAGTGATTAGCCGATAATTTAAATGAGATCAAAGCTTAGCACTCTTCAGAGTATAATAAAATGAATCTCGATAACATATTAACAATAACCGGAATACAATAAAATGCTATAGGATGTCCAAAGAAGTAAGAAAATATGGCTTATAGCTTATGTTTTGTTTTTGTTTTTGTTTTTTAAAAAGCAGACTATAGAAAAAAAATCCTAACATAAACTAGATGATAGTGGAATTAGCAGACAAGGATTTTTAAAGCAGTTTTTAGAACTATGTTCATGGATGAAAAAGTAAGGTGGTTGTAATGAATGAATATAGATGCGTACTCTCAACCAGAAAGTGGAAACATGTTTAAAAAAAAAAAAAATGGTTGGGTTTAACCACAGAATACAGATGACACATTAAAGAAATTGTCTAATCTGAGGAAGAGAGAAGAAAAGATTAGAGAGAAGGTAAAAAACACAGAGACTCAATGCCTTTTGGAGCAGTATTGAGCAATTTAACATATGTTATTGAATTTCCAGAATAGAAGCAAAATAGGGCAGAAGAAAATAGAAGTAACTAACAGGCCAGAATTACCTCAAATTTGGTAAATCTGTCAACTCCAGATTGAATAAACTCAGTGAACCCTAAGGGGAATAAATAAAATCACACCTAACACGTAAAACTGATGAAAACCAAGGATAAAAGAAAATCTTAAAACCTACCAAGGGTGGCAGTAGGGAAGCTACCGAATTATTTTAAATTAAACTTAACTAGGTTCCTCTGTTTGCTAAATCTGGCAATCCTATTCTGTATGTAACTTAACCTCAATTTAAATGAAATTGTAAAATGAACACTCCATTATTCAGCAGGGAAAGGACGAACAATAGTATTTTCAGTCTACTGTCTGAAATCCCAATGTTAGTTAAAATAGAAATGCCTGAAGGCTGCATACATTTGTTTGATTGTTTATTTAATAGTGTTTAGCTCTTTAATACTATTCATTTTAATGTTCTTTAAAATTATCATGTAGTGAAACCCCATTCCATAATCTAGATATAGAACAGTTTCATCACCCAAAAGAACTTCTGCTATCCCTTTATATTCATTCCTCTAGTTAATTCCTCTTTATTGCTCATTAGTGTTCTCTCATATGGATAGTTTATCCATTCGCTATTTGAGAGATAATTGGTTTGTTTCCACTGTTTAGTGATTATGTATAAAGTTGTTAAAACATTCACATACAGGTTTTTGCTTGAAATTTTATCCAGGAGGCTTGCTGGATCACATGATTAAGTGTGCACCTAATTTTATAAGAAACTGCCAAAACAATTTCCAAAGTGCCTGTACATTTTGTATTCTCGCCAGCATTGTATGTGTTCCCATTGCTCTGTATCTTGCCAGCACTTTATGTTGGCAGTATTTTTGAACTATTCTGATAGAGGTGCAGTGGTGTCTTGGCTGTGGTTTTAATTTGTATTTCCCAATGCCTAGTGATGTGGATCATCTTTTGATGTGCTTATTCACCATTCTGTATCCTATTTGTTGAAGCATTCGTTCATGTCTTTTGCCTACTTTTAAATTGGATTGTTTCCATATGGTTAAATTTTGAGCATTTGTTACATATTCTGGATAAAAGTTTTTGTAAGATATATGACTTGCAAATATTTTCTCCACATCTGTAGTTTGTCCTTTAATTCCCTTAACCATTTTTGGTAAAGCAAAAGTTTTAAACTTTAAGTTCAGTTTATGTTTTTTCTTATATGGATTATGCTTCTGTTGCCATGTTTAAGATCCCATCACCATACTCAACACATAGACTTGGTATTTGTATGAAATGTGAGTTTTAGGTCCACGGTCTTTTTTTTTTTTTTTTTTTTTTTTTTTTTTTTTTTTTTTTTTTTTTTTTTTTTTTTTTTTTTTTTTTTTTTTTTTNTTTTTTTTTTTTTTTTTTTTTTTTTTTTTTTTTTTTTTTTTTTTTTTTTTTTTTTTTTTTTTTTTTTTTTTTTTTTTTTTTTTTTTTTTTGCATGTAGATGTTTAGTTACAACATCTTGATAAGACAGTTCTTCCATTGAATCCTTTCTGCACCGTTGTAAAAATCATTAAGCCATATTTATGTAGATCTCTTTCTGAACTCTTCTGTTCTGTTGATCTGTGTGTCTCTCCCTTCTATGATACTATGCTGTCTTAATTACTTTAGATTTATGGTAAATCTTAAGAACAGGTGGTGTGATTCCTTTAACCTTTTTTCTAAATTATTTTAGCTATTCTAGTTCCTTTGCCTTTTCATATAAATGTTACAATTAACTTGTTGACATATACAAAAGAGCTTCTGAGATTTTGATTGAAATTGTTTGAAATGGTGTGGATATTTTGGGGTTTATTCTGTTTTGGGTTTGCCCAGCTTCTTGACTCTAGGTTTATGTTACCAAACTTGGGAAGTTTACAGCCATTATTCCTTCAGATCTTCTTTCAGCACTATATACTTTATCCTGTCTTTGAGATATTCTGATAAATATAAATGTTAGACATTTCTTATTATCCAACAGGTTCCTGAGCTCTGTTCATTGCTGTTGTTTTTTCAGTATGTTTTCTCTGTTGTCTGGGGCTGATAATTTTTATCCATCTATGAATTCATTGACTCTTTTCTGTGTCTTCTCCATGCTGCTGTTGAGTCTATTCTGTATGTTTTTAAAATTTTGGTTACTGTTGTAAAAGTTCCATTTGGTTCTTTTTATATCTTCTGCTTTTTATTTTAACATTTGTTGCAAGATTATTTGTGATTTCTTTGTCACGTATTTTTCTGTAGGTGTTTGAGCATTTTATATAGCATTTTTGTATTTGTTTGAGCATTTTAAATGCCTGCTTTAAGGTCTTTGTTAGATAATTCCAAGATTGATATCTCAGTTTTAGCATCTATTGATTGTTTTTCTTTTGTAAATTAAAAATTTTTTATAGCACTTTGTCAAGTTTTTGCATTATAGCTTGGATATTTTGAATATTATGAGTTGCTGGGTCTTGTTCAGATTTAACGGAGAGTATCAATCTTTTTGTTTTAGCTGGCAACCAACCTGTTAGGTTTAGGATACAATTCTAAATTGCTCTTGATGGGCTACAGTTCCAGTATGTACTTTCAAAGACTGCAGTTCTCTTTGGATCCATCTCAAGTTTGTGGCATGCAGTTTGGGACTTCAGTCTGTTGGATAGTTTAGTTCTCAAGATTCTCAAGGCTAAGTAGAATCAGATCCAAGCATCGGTAATTTGAGGATGATCCTTGGGGTTCATAAACAACTTTATGAGGTTGCTTTCCTGGGTTCCTCCCATTCCATAATCGCTCCACTACTTCCTGATTCCCTGGGCTCCCTTTCTTGGCTGGTCCTTTGGCCAGAAATTTGAGGATCTAGTTACTCTACTCCTGCTATTTCATAACTTCGTAACTAGGCCTGCATTCTTACCCATGTGGAGGGAGCACAGAGAGAAAAGAAGTAGCAGGGTTGCTGAACTCTTGAAACCGTAGCTCTACCAAACAGGAATATTCCCCTCTCTCAAGGTTTTAGTTCCTGTGGGCTTCCATAGCTGCTGGCCACTACCACAGGGTTGTCTGGGGGAAGCTTTTGGAAGCCAGTGGGAAGTCTTCCCTCCAACTAATGTAACTACAAATGTAGTAACCCTGCCTTCTTTTGAAGTCTGTAGAAACCAACACAAACTGTACAAATTATGGCTCATGAGGGAAGTAATATGATACACATCACAGAACAGATAAACCCTGTAAAGTTGAACATTATGATCTAACTTATTGTCTAGGATGGGAAGACAGTGATAGCTAATCAGATGGACCTTATTTTATTTGTAATTTTATAAGTGACTGTGATATACTCAAAAGTCCAAGCCAAATGGCCAAGCCAAGCCTTAATTGCTATGAAAGTGTTCCTGCTTATATGTGAATCTGGGTATCTTGTTTACTTAAAAAATACCACATTTAAAAAATACTATTTGGTGGATACATTCAGGAAATATTTTTTATAATGTCTTTGTGTTGTTTTATTCTTTAGCTTTAGCAGTTGCTCTTTCACAAAAAGTACCGTTCACTTTAACAATTCATACAGAATCACTTTAAACTACATTAAAAAGCAAAATCCATCCATTTTTTTCCAATAAATTGATTGCCTTGCCTACACTGTGCCAGACTATGCATTTCTTACTGTTAACATTAGCAGATAAATGAATTGTGCATTTAAGTGTTGGTAGTATATGCTAAGCCTGAATTTCATGGTAGATTTTTTTGTCTGAAAGTAGAACTGGGTGACCTGACAATGTTTTAATTAACTAGAATCCCATTAAAATGCGGTTTCCCTCTTTTTTTTTTGGAAAAAAATAAAAATAAATAGTAAATCACCATTATTCTGTTTACATCTATTGAAACTGTTTACTCCTGTCTCTGCTGCTTTGTGCTGTAGACTAATGAAAAATTTGGTGCCATATCAAGGGTTTGATATAATGAGGGAAAGGAAAGCATATGAGTTTCCAAAGTTGTTCAGGAGAGTTTATATTTGATAAGCATTAGAGAACCACTCAAGATTCCTGAGCTAGAGGACTGAAAGTGGAAACCGGGAAAGCAAGACCAGTGTAACACAGGGTGGCTTCCCTTCCCACAACTGTTTGTACCAAACAACTTCCTAACCCAGTGTGTACACAGGAGAGGTTGCTCTGAAGGAGTGTTGATAGGCCACTGCAGAATTAGGCCAGAGGCTAATTCAAGAGAACACAAGGATAGGTAGGGAGTCTGAATCTAGCAGGTCAAAGTGCACGATGCAGAGGGGCCAGCACGAGGCATTCAGGAAGCCAGGGCAGGACAAATGTTTCAAAAGAGTCCGGACAAAACTTGAATTCAACAAAAATTCCTTGTACTCCCTGCCAAAGCCAGAATTGTTTGGGTCGGGGCTAAAACGGAGATGGCTACATCTGGGCAAGGAAAGTGATTCTGCTTGCAGTCATCAGTGAAATCCTGGAATAGGGGAGTGGGAACGGAAAAGAATTTGAAAGATTTCAAAGGAAGAAAGACATTTTATGATAAGAAATTCAGGAAATGGAGGTAATAAATGCATTGCTTAGTTTTCTAAGAATTCTATGAAGAATTCTGACAAATTGGTAGTTGAGAATTGAATGGAAAAGATTAGTTTTCTCTCAATTTTGAATTTGATATGCTGGTAGTTCTGCCACGAATGTGACAAGAAGTAAGCCACTGATGGCCTTTAAGCAACTTCTACAAAACAGAGGAGTGAAGCCATTCTGCTAGGAGCTATGGAAATAGAAAGGAGGTAGAAGCAGCAAATGTAGACCACAGATAAGGAATCTGACAGCAGACATGCTGAGGATAAGGCCCTTAAAGTATGGCAGAGGCTGCTTTGGTAAGAATACCTTTGAGAAAGAAGGTGGCATGAGTAGTGCCTGGGATATTATGGAAGAAGTTATTTTAAAAAGGAATTGTTTCTAATTAGGGGGTAAAATTTGGAAGTTATCGTAATGAAGGCTCACATCAGATGCTTTGGTCTTTTTGTCATAGAAGATGAAGTCATCCACAGAAACTGTGATAAGAGAACAATTTGGGGCTAATGGGAATATCTGGAAGTAAATAATTTGAGGCATGTTTATGAGGTCAAATGCTGACTAACAGCCACAATGAGGCTCCTCACAGTGTAAAGATACTTCCAACCTCCTAGCTTCTCTTCTCTAATGAGTTCTGCTGTTTCTTGGCTCTGAGAATCATTGTTTGCCTTTCATCCCTTACATTCTCTAGAATCTATTCCAGTAATTGTAAGGTTCACAATGTTCACTTCAGTTCATCAAACTGATAGACACAATTCAGGTAGAAGTTTTTAAACAGAAATTTTATTGAAAGAATTTTGATACAGTTCATGATTCTTTTTAAATACATATGAAGTTTAACAAAATATTTACATGAATGTGTTCAAGTAGAAAATGTGAAATATACATTATAGATTTGTTGTATTGCACTTAGGCAAATCATAATTGCTCACTTCAGCATATTCAAACCAAATCACAACATAGTCTTTGAAAGTTGACAATATAACCTAGCCTTGTACTCAAACATTTTAAGAAATGTTTTGACTCCATAATCTTCACCTAAGGAATCAAACCCAAATACTAACTTGGACATATGTTTAAACCCCACTAAAGGCAGGGAGGTAAAGTGTTGTAGGGGTATTTAAAATATACTAAGAAGGGATTTGGCAACTTTTCATTCACAGTATTTCCAATACAAAAGACTCATTCTGTTTATCAAACTCACAAAAGTGGGGGGAAAATATCACTTGGGGAAAAAATTTCACTGAATTGCTGTTAAGGGAAGCAATGAAGTTACTTGACAAACTATTGGCATGACAAGATGTGTAGTTCAAAATCTAATCTACACTCAGGCTAACTGATGCACAATGTGTGATACATAAACAAAATTCAAATACTAAAACTCAAAATAAAAAAATTTTTCCCCACTAGTACAAAGTTGAAGTTCTATACAGGAAACAACAATGAAAACAGATGAAAAATCAGTGACGAAATGGAGCGCAACTAAAATTTTGTGTTTGAGGAGACAAAAAAAGGTAAAAAATAATTCTGGGAAAATTTAAATCACTTAATGAATACATGTAGTGTTGTCTTTAAAGCACCTTCAAGAAGTACCTCTGAAAGAGTTTTGGATGACAATACATCAGGGATAAATGAAATCTGCGAATATGGCAATTTTCCATGAAAACAAGATTATGGAGGCTGTCTGGCTCCTGATTTGGCCATACTAAATATAGAAAATTCAAGTGACCCAGGTTCGCAGTCCCAGTTCTGTCAAATTCCAATCCAACCATTTGTAAAATGGATAACATCTGCACATTTCCACTGTATATGAAAAAGGAGCAGCTCACAGGGCTACTTAAAAAAAAATGGCCAAGGTGAATATATAGTCATTTATTTGTGCAAAAATGCCAAAAAAAAAAAAAAAATGCTGAGATGTCTCCTGTAAAAAACAGCAAATTACTGGTTTTACCTATCCCTAACCCTTACTTTTGACAATACTATCTACAGTGTTTACTAGTTAACCAAATATTCACTAAGCATGTAAATCCATGCTAAGTTTGAGGATAAAAGGATATATAAGATAAAGATATTCTTTATTACAAGCTTTCCAACATCATGATCAAAATTACAAATAATTTTCAAGGCTGTTGTAAGAGTTTCAACATTAAATGTTAAGTTTAGGCATTGATTATTATTACTACTTATGAAACAGATTTCTTCCTTTTGAAAGGTGTATATAAAATGTAATGTAAATCAAATCTACTTATCTCTCTCCTGCAGTGCAAAATATTTGTACTTTTAGGGAAGATAATTTCCTAATAAACGAAATTAAGGTCTCTTGAGTAGATCAGTTTCTTTCCTCATATAGCCACAGAGGATGCTATCTTTTGATTCAGTCCCTTAAGCAAGTTACACTGCAGTGGCAACAAAACTTTGTTTTTTAAGTAGTCTTAAAAGTGCTTAAAGGAATTGTGGTTCCTCTTTTTACCCTGCACAGTTTAAGATCAATGGTAAAGGTAGGAAATAAGCATAAGGGCACTGGAAGAAGGAATGAGCCTAAATAATATATAACTACTGTTTCCTCATATCAATTTTGTCATGGTGATTGTTCATTAATTTTATAAGAGAGTCTATTGAGATCTGCTACTACTTCTTGGATCTTTGAAGCACTGCTGAATGACAAACACAAAGCAGAGTAGGTGTCAGCACCTGATTAATCAGTGTTCTACTACTGGCTGTATTCCCTAGGCAAGTCACTTAAATTATCCCCAAACAGCTTCCTCATCTGTAAAATAAGGATAAAAATTCCTTCCTGACAGAGATGTTATGAGAATTAGAGATTTGCAAATGCTCTGTCAATCATAAAATCATGCAAAATTATTCCTTCGTAGAAATTTGAGGATTAAATATAATAATATGAAGGCCACACTAAGCGCCTGGCACATAAATACTTAATAAAAGTTATTCCCTATTCTTGCTTTCTGTGTAATTTGCAGTTAGGAAAAGGTTAAACATAAACAAAAAACACCCTTGTCAGACTCACATCCATTTGGCTTTAAACCAAACTGTCCTTCTCTGCTCCTTTTCTTCAATTTTTTTTGATACATAATCTTTCATTGTATTTGAGGCTGTCTTGAGTCTCTGGTTGAGATCTGGATCACTAAAGCTTCTGGGGAATCATGTCTTCAACAAGCCTTCCAATGAATGTTCAAAGAAAAAAGGAGTATAATTTCCTTTATTTTTAATCAAAGTTCTTATGAATTGAAAAATTTTTTTTTTCAAAGATGGTGATGAAAAGGAAGAAAAAAAGTTTAACTTTCGCAAGATAATGCTTTTATGAAGAGTTAGAAACAGCAATTTTAGTATCTGGAATTCTGGTTAAGATTTCAACATTTTACCTTACTTAAAAGATTTGTTTTATGCAACATTTAATGCCAAGTTTTGCATGGCTCTAAAATTCTTTAAAATGCAAAAGCTTTTCCAATGGCTGAAAACCAACATGACAAGACTGAAATGATATGACCTGTGAATTAGCCTGGTTTATAAAACATACCAGTTCAGAGAACATAAACAAAATAAAGAAACTAAGTAATCCTTAAATTGGATTTAGCCTTGAGCAATTAACAGAAAAATTCACTCATAAAAGGACCACTGTACAGATATCATTTTTTTAAAATGTCAGGAACTGGTTTTATAAAAGTAAAAAGATTAAAATTAATTATAACATCTTCCATAAAGAATATTATGGAAATAATCATATATGAAACATGAGATACTAAAAGTCCATTTATAAAGTGCCTTAATATACCAAAAAAGGAGGTCAGATGTCATTTATTTACAAATCATATTTAATCCCATTTACAGAAAGGCAAATATATTACACTGGAGAGGCAGCATAATAAAGCATAAAGAACTCTCAACTTTGAGTCAGAAAATCTGAATCTTTTTGGCTTTGCTATTAATTATCTCCGTGATTTAATGACAGCTTTTCTGGGCTTCAGTTTTCTCATCTGTAAAATGAGAGGTAGAACTAGACTACTTCTAAGGCTAGTCCTTGCTTAGATGCAAAATTCTATGTTAAGCAATGTAAATATTCTTAACTTTTGGCATTACATATCAGGGTTCTACCATATTAATAATCACTGTAAAAACTGATTATTCCAGGGTAGGTAGGTAAAACATTATAGAGAACTGTGATCAAATTTTGAGTTCATGATTTGGCTGCTGTAAAAAGGTGCAAAAAAGCCATAGCATTTTGGTTTCTGATATATATGTGTAGGTTTTCGAGAATGATGACGCATTCCAGATACAAGGGAAATGACAGCACAAGGAACACTGACCTACAGATAAACTAGATACTGTCCTTCACAAAGACGCATGGGGAGTTAGCAAACGGAGGAAGCTGTGCATACGTTAAGCCCTTCATCTTGAGGAATATAATATACATTTTAAAATCCAAAGCAAGTGGCCAGACATGGTGACTCATGTCTGTAATCCCAACACTTAGGGAGGCCAAGGCAGGAGGATGGCCTCAAGTCAGGAGTTTGAGACCAGGCTGGCCAACATGGTGAAACCCCATCTCTACTAAAAATACAAAAATTAGCCGGGCAGGGTGGGGGGCACCTATAATCCCAGCTATTGGGGGCTGAGACAGGAGAATAGCTTGAACCTGGGAGGTGGAAGTTGCAGTGAGCTGAGATTGTGCCATGGTACTCCAGCCTGGGCAACAAGAACGAAACTCAAAACAAAACAAACTCACAAAACAAAAAACCAAAGCTAGTATAGATATATTTCTGTTTGGGAAAGTTTACTAGGAAAGGTAAACTGTCCATGAGCAATAAAAAATTGTTCTCCAGAGAATATTTTGGCTTTTAAAATATTGGCAAAGTTACACTCAGATATGTTTTTTTGTAAGAGTTAAGCCCAACATCAGGGACATTGTAAATTAATTTTATAACAAGACTCAGGTAGTATTTCTTATTGGAATTATCTACTTTAGTAATACACATATGCCAAGAACACTGATAAGACAGTATTTTCTAAGAGTGACAAAAAAGTTGCTTTTTCTAATTTTTTACTGCTGCACACATAGGTATACTGGCATTTAATTAAAGCATAAATGTTAATGCCGACTTGCTAAATGATCTGAGCTGGCAATATCATGTAACAAATGCAAAATTAGAGTTTTACATCAGTCTAACACTATATAAACATACTCAAGCATTTGTGTACTGATAGTACAGTCAAATAGAATGATTCATATTTTGACAAAAACTAAACTTGGAATGGAGGGCTCTATGAAAGGCAGACTTGGGCCTTCAAATATCTCCATATGTGAAATATTAGTAGTTATACATAACCAGATTTTAAAGGCACACATCTAAAATTTCCCTTCATCTAGATCTGTCATTTTCTCTAATATGCCAAAACCCACAAAATATCCCAGAGTTCTCTCAGACTTGGTGGTGGTTGCAAACTTCTAAATGATTACTTACATTTGTAATGAAAAAGCAGTACCATTATCAGGGCACTTCCTTTTGGACTTTCCCTCTTAAAAGACCTCAACAGTTGTTTTAAGCACATACTACTGCAGTAAATCATAGCTTTAGAACCCCCTGGCAGAAAGCAAACGTGTTTAGAAAATACTACTTTGCCTGCAGGAAAGAGACTACTGATAGAGTTCATGGCAATCTGCAGTTTAGAAAAGAATGAAGAAAGTGGTCTAGTTCTTCTAATACAGAATATTTCATAGTTGTAGGTCAAAAATAGGAGAAAAGACACTCAAACTTAGAAACAATATGGATTTCTGCCATATCACTAAAAATTACTTATGGATCTACATTCTTAATTATCATTTCCATCCTGCAGAGTTTTTTATCCAACATTTACAATTTTTTAAAGTTAAAAGGGAATACATATTGTAAAATGAGCTTTAATGGAAAAATATTTACCCAGATCATTATCTCTTCATAAAACAGAGAATACTTAAGTAGAGTGCTCAAGCACTTATCACAAATTGCAATTTTATTTTTTCAAATACATAAGAACCTAGAAAATCAACTTAGTACTTACTTCTTAGATATCTGTGTTAGGAAGAGTTCCACATCACCACATTTCCTCTGTACCTTTTATAATTCAAATTCAATAAAATGCTGCTTTAGGATTCCTGCAAGCGACTGTGTTTGTGCAAAGCTTAAACAGGAAAACAAAGTGGATGACTTGGCATTTGAAGAATGAAAAAGCTAAACAGCACTGTCTCAACCGTTTCTGCCTTCAGTCTCCAATGCCTTTTTTTAATCATAAAATCCATAAAAATGGCAAGGAAAGATATAGGAAAGTTTATTACAAACACAGTTGCTTTTACAGAAATTTGGAATTCAGCAGATGTTTTAAGTCAAAACACAGCTTTCTGTGTAACACATGAATTTGCAAAGTTTTGAAAACACAGCCCACAAAGTAATTTAAAATGTGATAATTAAATTTGTTTTAAAAATCAAATTAACATCTTTTATTTTCCGATGAGATAATAAAAGAAAAATTTTCATATATCCAAACTAGCTATGCTGGAAGTACACAAAAAGACAATCTGTTTACATTACTAGCAATAGTCTTGTTTTATACAGATTACAGAATATCCATTAAAAAAAATACATGACCTTTGAGGGTACATTTCTATGCTGGCAAATACATTTTCTGATACAAAGGCACTTTGAAAACCCAATATGGTTTGGTTCGTAAGTTTGCTAGGTACAAACAATTTTATAAACATATGATTATACTGAAGAATGTCAACAATTGTGACATTACATATAAAACTGATTTCCAATTTCTTTATTTTTTTAAAAAAAGTAATACTGGTTTTGTGGGAATGAAAGCAGTGGTTTCCAGCAGCTTCAGTGAAGACATTCCAGAAGACTGGGGGCCCGCAATCTGAAATTCTTACTGGCTGGGATGAGAGGATGGTGGTGCGGGCATTCAATATGCAAACAAACAAACAAAAAAACAAAAACAGAGAGAAAAAAGGACAAACCAACACCCTAAACCGGAAACCTCAGACGTCAAAATGGTTTGGAGAAAAGAGCACAAAAGAAAAGGCTAAAAGTCCAGGAGACATCCTCTTAAATCTAATCCCTTAGCTGTGAACTCCCCACAGAGCATAAACGGCTGACTCTACCCAGTGTACTCGGTGCTCGGGAGTTGTAGAGATAACTTCTCTGTTTTAAAAAGCTGGGTACAATGTTTTGGATTGTACAGTACCAGAGAAATTTGGTCCGTAAAAGGTGCATAATTTCTTTCCATTCACTACATGGCTGCAAAGTCAATCTGTACATAGAGCTGCCTCACTCCAGCCTGGAAAGTTAAAAAAAAAAAAAAAAAATTAGAAAATCAAACAAGCCAATAATACACTACACATTTCAGGAAAGTAATTCTTTTCTTTTTCAAATCTTTTTTTTTTTTTTTAAAAAAAGGAAAGAAACAAATATATTCATAAGCTACAAAAAAGAATCTCCATTTACCACTATGAAATAATAAATAAATAAGAGCCATGTTGACAGTCTTACTTCTAGGTGATACTAAGAAAAATGCAGTTTCCCTTCTATATTACTCTGTTAGAGGACACCATGGTGCTTGACTGGTTGGCTACTAGTTGAAATCCATACATCAACCCTGTCTAAATCCTCCTGTGATAAATGATTAGTAAACAATTTTAGCAAGTGTAACCATCTATTAGAATTATTTTGCACTCCAATCCTCTCTTCAGTTTTGGGTATGAACTTGCTACTGAAGGATACTGCTCTCCAAATTGTCCCCAATATCTTCTGTATTAGCAATTGACTCCTTTTCAACTGGATCACTTCTATTAGCGTACAAACACACTGTAGCTGTTTCTATCTTTGAAAAAACCTCATGAGAAATTACCTTTTGGGTACAATGCACACTACTGAAGTGATAGTTGCACTAAAAGCCCAAGCTTCACTACTATGCAATATATCATAACAAAATATATCCTTGTAACAAAATATATCCTTGCACCTGTATCCCTGAAATCTATTTAAAACAAAAACAAAAAAACCTTTACTTAACCCTACATCCTCTTCTGGGCTTCCAATCTCTGCTCTTCTCTACAGCAAAAAGCCTCAAAAGAGTTATTCATATTTGCTATCTACGAACCTTTTTCTCTCTTCTCTCTTGAACTCATTTCAACCAATATTTGCCTCCCAACACTTCCTCAAAACTGTTTGTCCAGGTCACTTCCACACTGCTCACATTAATACCCAATTCTCAGGCCTCTCCTTCCTACTTTACCTGTCAGCAATAATACAGATGGTCACTCCCACCTACTAAACATTTTTTTTTCACTTTTGGCTTCCAGAGAATATTCACTGGTTGCCCTTTTACCTCACTTGTCTTTCTCAGTCTCCTTTGCTGGTTCTTCCTCCCATCTGAACACGGAACACTGAAATACCCAAAGGCTATAGAGAAAAATAAAGCTTGGAACAGGAGCTGGCAAATGCCTGAGCACTCCCAATACACTTATCACCTTGTGATATATTATACAACTTATTCACGGTGTTTGTTTATTGTTGACCTCTCACTGTAATACAATCTCTCCAACATAAAGGATTTGGTCTTCTTTTTTACATTGCTGACTCCTAGGACCTCAAGTGGGAACCAGCACGCAGTTAAGTGATCAATAAATATTTGTTTAATTAAAGGGAATTCTACCAATTTCCTTCTTTCAACCCCAAATAATCTATTTTTAATTAAAGGAACCCATCAGTCACAATAAGCCCTTTCTTCTCTGTACCACAGAATAAAAAGGTAAATTGGAATATTTAATAGGAAAAAACCAGAGTGGAGAAAGAATTAGCACTACCTAATTCTGGACTCCTCAAAGCACTGTTTCCTAGCTTGGCTTTTTTTCTAGCATTCAGGTAGGAGGGCTCTGTACTAACGAGTGCTTGAAAGGAATCAGAAACCACTCTAATGGATAAAAAGCTTGATAGACTCTAGAAGCTTGCCAGCATAAGGAACATATTTTAATTTTGCTGCTGCTTCTCCTATTTTTTTTTTTTATAAAAGACCTTCCTGTGGAAAGTTAAAGCTCTCCATTATTCAAATTTAAGAAAAGTATATTTAATAGCATACTCTCCTCAGTTAAGATAATTGATTATGAAAAAGGACAGAATTCAGTATCTGATGTTCTTGAGCTAAAAATTAAAATCAAACTTCAATTTTTCTCATTTTAAAAGTGTTGATAAAACACCAACCCTACTAATCTGACACAGTTGTTACATATTCATCCAATATTTGACAGATATTCAATAAATCCTTGCTATATGCCAGGAACTTATAAAAGGCTATTACAAATTATTATAATTGATTACAATTATATAATCTGACTTACTATCCAGATGACACCTGAAATGACTATACTTACTCTTTAAACATTCTCATATATCAAACCATAAGAGGAAATAAATATT
Source organism: Cebus imitator (assembly GCF_001604975.1). Taxonomy (NCBI): domain Eukaryota; kingdom Metazoa; phylum Chordata; class Mammalia; order Primates; family Cebidae; genus Cebus; species Cebus imitator. The sequence goes on along the minus strand of NW_016107514.1, from coordinate 5,360,023 downwards.
GTTCAAATAAATTATCTTAACTTCTTTTCTTTTTCAACAACATTGTTAGTGAAAGTAAAATGCGCAAAATAAGCTGGGCTCCTTTTATGGTCTCTGCAATTTCCCTACTCTTAGCCCTAACACAGAGAAGATGGTAATAAAAAATGAAGTAGCCCAAGGCAATAAAAAAGAAAGAGGAAAAACAAAGAGGCTAGGTAAATTATCTTTGCATAATCGTGAGTTAATTACTCAAGCTGATACCCTTCCCCTGAGGGCTTACAGCTTTCCACAAAAGCTCAGTCTAACAGAAAAAAAGAAAGTCATTTTGCTTCATCCATCTGGCCTGAGAGGACAGCTTCAAGTTTTACAGATTTACATTTTCCTTTTCCAGTTTCCTTCCAAGAGAAAAGTGGAAGAATCCTATGGTAAGTCATCTACTCCCTGAATGCAAACTAAGTTTTCTATAATTTATTCATATCACAAAGACATGACAGACACTCCAGCAGATGAAAACACTGCTCAGGTCCATCATAAATTCTACCCACAGAATGGGACCAGAAGCCAGACACTGGCCGTCAGGTCCTTAAAATGTGAAAACCAGGCCGGGCGCAGTGGCTCACGAGGTCAAGAAATCAAGACCATCCTGGTCAACATGGTGAAACCCCGTCTCTACTAAAAATACAAAAATTAGCTGGGTGTGGTGGCATGTGCCTGTAGTCCCAGCTACTCGGGAGGCTGAAGCAGGAGAATTGCTTGAACCCAGGAGGCGGAGGTTTTGGCGAGCTGAGATTGTGCCATGGCACTCCAGCCTGGGTAACAAGAGCGAAACTCTGTCTCAAAAAAAAAAAAAAAAAATGTGAAAACCATACAGTACTCACTGCATATCCTGAGAATAACATACAAACCATACTTCAGTCAGCATTTTTATAAATGGGGAAGACACCTAGTTACTTTGAACACTTTTATGCTCCTTAGAAAATAAATGTTAACCTGGTGCCATAGGCTTAGAATATCTTCAATACATATTTATTGTTGTAGAAAGGATAACAAATCAGAAGTAAAAAATTTAGAGAAATACATAGGAATATGACTATAGACAATTGTTTTGACTGAATTTATATTCATCTTTATCCCTTTAAAATGAAGTCTTGAAAAATTGCCTTACTTTTCCTTGTGAAACCTAAATCATTTCAGAGTTACCAAAATAATGAGTAAATGTGACTAAATTACAAGTCAGGAACAGTAACTTGAGTGTTAGTTTCCTTTCTGTAAATTGTCTTTTGAGGCTCATTTAATGTGTTAGGTACCTATCACAGTACGTGGCACATGAGCTCTCAATAAATGCCAGCTGCTGATGCTGTTATTCCCCCCACTATTCACCAGCCAGTGAACATTTATATCATGTGGATTACTTCAGAACAATAACCCTGGGGATCTGTCGGCCTCACAACCTGTGGTTGTTCACTGCAACCTCAGGTCAGATTCTGGTGGAGTTCAAGTACAAATGATGAAGAGAGATAATTGGAAGACGGATAAGGAAAAACTGCAGAGCAGGCAAGCAAAATCAATACTGAGGATACATTTAAAGCCCTTGATCCAAAGTTAAAAAAATAAAAAGGCAAGGTAGGAAAACAGCAATCTACCTGAAGAAGGGTAGCAATCCACTTTCTCCAACTCCCTAATCTCTCCCTCAAGCAGACAGAGTAAGGTTGGATGAGCCACAGGAAGGAATTATGATCCCAGGAGAGTTAACGGGGGCAGAAAGTTTCTCAAACTTGAGGCACTCTTATTTGGGCTTGTGAGGAGGCTTTTATGTTCCTTCCTGAGTATCAGTGTTAACTTCTATTTTGAGGCCAGAGAATAGAGCACAAAAAGCTGAAGCAGGAAGCTGGGTGCTTAGGACTTAATAGGCACAAGGGAGAAAGGCAGAAGAGTAGAAAAGATGGAAGGAATAAAGGTAGAAGTTCTATCAAGGAGTAAATATGTATTTGGCAAGACCGTCTTTTGTGTTTTGTGGAACTGAGAATGGTAATAAACTCCAAGCGTATTCTAGACTTCAAACATATTCTAGATGTTTCTTTAATGTGTTTTCTTCAAACATTATTTCTAACAAAAAGCATATTAAAATTTGGATAACAGTTATGATTATGAAGTATGTTATTTAAAAAAATTAACAAATACTATTGGCCAATTTAAAACATAAATGTTAATTGCCATCCTAATCTAGAATCCCATTTTCTTTTCATTTGTACAATAAACACAAAAGATGAAATTTCTATTTTACCAATTCCCACATAATAACTCATCAAAACATAAAATTAGTGCAAGGGTAAAAAGAGGGAGAGGAGTTTTTCCATGCCAGCAGAAAACCTGGTACTTTAAAAACTGTATTGTCACTTAATAATCCCAAAGAAATCTTAGTACTGAAGTGGTTTTCAGCAATGCACCTGCATTAGTCTATATTCACATACAGCAAGCCAACTTCTTGAGAAGCTGAAGATTAATTGGTAACTCTGGAAAATGAGACTAAAAGCATAATGCTTAAGATATAGTCACAGAGCTGTAGTTTTATAAACAAAATAGAAAGTTATAATTTAGATATTGGTCTCCTCAGTTTAAAGTTATCCTCATAAAAGTTTTAACAAGGGGGGATCCAAGATGGCCGTTTAGGAACAGCTCAGGATTGCAGCTCCCAGTGAAAGCGCAGAGGGTGAGTGGACGCCGTGTTTTTATTGCCCACAGACTAGGAAATTCCCGGGCAGAGGTGCTCCACGGTCACCAGCGCGGCT
>NW_016107514.1:5334990-5355175 GCF_001604975.1 Cebus imitator | reverse complement strand
AAAAAAAAATAAAATAAAATAAAATAAAATAAAAAAAAAAAAAAGTTTTAACAAAACAATTTTTAACCAAAAACCATCGCTTAAATTCTAATTTAAGATCAGCTGTAGGAAAGACACCTAAAAATGTAATAAACCAAAAGCTATAACTTATTATTGAAAAAAATCTTTTTTTTTGGTCCTTTGGAACAAAGGACACCAGTATTTTAAATTTGTCTATAAGAAATATTTTGTGTGCTCAAAAAGGAAGCAGTTTGAGTTTTGTTATTTTTGATAAATAAAAGTGATAAGATGTAATTTAAGATTAAAAGGAAAATTTTAAAATTTAAATTTCCTTTCATAAAATAAAAATGCTCCTGAAATCCTTGGCATATACTAATTGCATAAGGATATGCATTACTAGGATATATGCAGAAAAGGAAAGTAAGTTCATGAAAAATATCAGTTTTGTGTATGTCAGAACTAAAACAGTGATCATCAAACAATTTTAAAATCATTAAATGCAGGAATGAAAGTCATTAGTAGAGTGACTCCCTTCTCCCCTAGGAAAAATGTGTTGAACCACCTTCACTGCAAGCCTCAAAGAATCCCTGGTCTCTGCAAGGAATGAAATAAAGTGGACTTCACCTTAGCTGATAAAAAGGTCATTTTTTCAGGGCTTAAAATATTCAAAGGTCAAATGCAGTTTCCAAAACCAAAGAAACAACTGAATAAACTTCCAATTTCAGCCATTTTAAAAGCCAACATTTCTAAGGCTACAGAAGAACCTCCCTCCGCTTACTTGAATGGCAACTTCAGCAGGTCCTCAACCTGGACACAGCTGCTTGCACATTTCGAAAACTAGAAATTGCATTCCTTTTCAGAGGGCAAATTTTGCCGAAGTCCTAGGAGAGGACAGGACGTTATCCTAGGGCTCAACAGAAGCTCACACTATGAGAGTGAAAGGACATGGCATACCTAGCAGAAAATTCAGGGTAAAGGAGGGAAAAAATCATCTGGAAATGTCAGTGAAAAGAAACATTACTGCTAGCCGGATTATCTTCTCCCTGAAACATGTAGAAGGTGTGACAAGGATTCAGACACACTGTGAAGGTCTTGCATGCTTCATTATGAAAGTCGTAATGATGTAGACTTACAGTGTCTGTTAAGAAAGACACCTAGTTGTTAGAATTCTGAAATAAATAAGCAGCACCAGCATATTGTTTTGTAGTAGTGTATGTCTTGATTACACATAAGATTAGCATTGGAGTAAATCCTAATTATACATAAGATTATTTCATTAATTTATTCCTAAAGGGACCTAACCACACATTTCTCTTTATCAGAAACATAGAGTCTAGATCTCATTAAGGTCTTTTTGTGGCCGGGCGCGGTGGCTCACGCCTGTAATCCCAGCACTTTGGGAGGCCGAGGCGGGTGGATCATGAGGTCAAGAGATCGAGACCATCCTGGTCAACATGGTGAAACCCCGTCTCTACTAAAAATACAAAAAAAAAAAAAAATCAGCTGGGCATGGTGGCACGTGCCTGTAATCCCAGCTACTCAGCAGGCTGAGGCAGGAGAATTGCCTGAACCCAGGAGGCGAAGGTTGCGGTGAGCCGAGATCGCGCCATTGCACTCCAGCCTGGGTAACAAGAGCGAGACTCCGTCTCAAAACAAAACAAAACAAAACAAACAAACAAAAAAAAAAGATCTTTTTGTGCTTGTGGTTAAAAAAGACCAATGGGAATCCAACAATATTTTTCCATATTTAGCATATATAAAGATGGCTTTAATCAAATACAGTTTTTAAAATCTATTTATTCAACAAAGTCATTATACACATATACTCTTCTAAGTATGGGAAATGCAAAATCATGACAGCTGGTAGGAACTTGCACACAAGTTGTACAATACATGTATGACATAGGACAAAGTAATTCTGCTTTGTGGGACACTTAAGGTTTCAGACAGCAAGTAACAATTGCATTGGATCTTTAAGTTAAGAGCAGGATTTTGTCCCACACAGAAAACAGTCTGATGGGTTTGGAGTATAAAGTACATGGCAATGAAAAGCAGGAGAGAGACTTTAAAAGTCAGTTGGTTCATGCTGGAAAGTCTGGGCTTTACCTGGATGGCAATGAGGAGCCACCGTTTTTATTTTTCAACTTTTTATTTTGGAAAAAAAAAATTTTTTTTTTGAGACAGAGTCTCACTCTGTCACCCAGGCTGGAGTGCAATGGTGTGCTCTCAGCTCACTGCAACCTCCGCCTCCTGAGTTCAAGTGGAATTCTCCTGCCTTGGCCTCCTGAGTAGCTGGGATTACAGGCATGCACCACCACATCCGGCTAATTTTTTTGATTTTTAGTAGACATGGGGTTTCACCACATTGGCCAGGCTGACCTTGAACTCCTGACTTCAGGTGATCTGCCCACCTTGCCCTCCCAAAGCGCTGGGATTACAGGTGTGAGCCACCACACCTGGCCTATTTTGAAAAATTTTAAAGTCAAAATAATAGTAAAATAAATAGCTGTAAGCCCTTCACCTATATTCACCAACTGTTAATATTTTGCCAGTTTGCTTCATCTCTCTACATATTAATATGTAATCTTTTTATTTTTGCCAAAATATTTGAAAATTAAATATCTGGCTACTTTGCCATTAAATCTTTCAACATGTATCTCCTAAGAATTAAGAACATTCTTCTATAAACACAATACCATTACCACATCCAAGAAACTGAACCACCTATACAATTAAATGAATTACTACAGTCTGTGTTCAAATTTCTTTGATTATCCAATACTTTCCTTCAGTGGTTGCTTTTTATCCCCTGGTCCAAGATCCAATCAAGAACCACACATTGCGTTTTATTGTGAAGTCTCCTCTCATCTAGAATTATCCCCTACCTTTTTCTCCTTTCATGACACTGGCACTTTTTAAAAGAATCTAAGTTAACAGTCTTAGGGAGGTTGCTGTATTTGTCTGGATGTTTGCCCACAGATTCAAGTTAAACGTTTTTAGTAGGAGTACCACATAGGTCATGTTCAATATTCCCCAAGGTATCACATCAGGAGGCACATAATGTCAGTTTCAACCACAGATTTTTTAACACATGGAACCTGTTTCTTCATTAGACCTATGCATTAGATCAGGGATCCCTAACCCCTGGGCCATGGGCCAGTACTGGTCCATAGCTTGTTGGAAACCAGGCCACTCACAGTGGTGAGTGGTGAGTGAACTGTGACATACGCTTCTCACAGCAGCACAAACCCTATTGTGAACTGCGCATGTGAGGGATCTAGGCTGTGCACTTTTTATGAGAATCTAATGCTTAATGATCTGAGACAGAACAGTTTAATCCCAAAACTATCCCTCCCACCACTACTCCCAACCACTGTTCACGGAAAACTTGTCTTTCACGAAACTGGTCCCTGGTGCCAAAATGGTTGGGGACTACTGTGTTAGATGATTCTGACAGTGGTATCAGTGTCTAGGTTTTTTTCCCAATGTTCGAACAAACTATACCGAAAAGAATTTATATTCTCTCTACCTCTTTCTTAGATGTTACTGACATCATCTTATTCTCCTAAAATATACACAATACATACCACAGTAATCAGTCTTTGATTGTCAGTCACACAGCTATGTTAATCATGAACTGAAAGAATTTGGTTGTAGACCATGCACTGACTAATTCACGATTCTAAATGCACTATTAAGAAAAACTCAACAGCACATAAAGTTATTAAATCACACAGTAGGTGACCATGGTTTTGCTGTCACACAAAAAAGTTAATCATTTACTTTTAGTTAAAGCCACTGACAAGATACTGTTCTTATTCCAAACACTTTTTTAGAATTCTTGGCTTCAAATAGCATCTAACATATAAGAAATGTGCAGTAAAGGAACTGCATATCTTATAAGAAATGTGCAGCAAAAGAACTCCTTTTTTCTTGAAGGAACTCAAATAAGTACAGTGATGAGTAAATAGGAACTATCTTCATATTCCCGAAGCATATTAACTAAAGTGTTTCCGAAACTTGACTCTGTGGTTGGAAAAAAAATGTGGTTTTATGCTTAGCTTATAGTTTAGTAGTATATATATTTGTTACAATAAATAGTAATTATTATTATTACTTTTTGAGGCAGGGTCATGCTCTGTGGCCCAGGCTGGAGTACAACTGGATCATAATTCACTGCAGCTGCAAACTTCTGGGCTCCAGCAACCCACTGGCCTCAGCCTCCCAAGCAGCTGGGACTATAAGTACATGTCAAAATGCCCAGCTAATTTTATGTTTTGTAGAGACAGGGTCTCACTATGTTACCCACACTTGTCTAGAAATCCTAGCCTCAAGCCAGTCTCTCACCTTGGCCTTGTAAATATTTTTAAAACTACCAGTCACAAAAAATTTTAAGACCCTTAAAAGAGGTTAGTAAAAAAGATATACCTGAGTAAAAATATTATGTGTTTGGCTTAAAATCCACCTGGCATCGGCATCAGGTGCTACTACTAATTTCAAAGTCCCAACGTAAACATCAGAACATAAAGTCCAGAAGTGCTGTTCCTGTAAACTGTAAACTCCTTGCAACTGCTGTACCTGAAATACAAAAAAGAGATATTAACATCATAATCAAGTCAACTAACCCCCTTCCAATTAAATTATTATGCATCATATCAGTAAACATGAATACTATCCTCCAGTTTAAAAAGAGGAAAGGAGGGTATTTGAATAAATAATACATACTTATTGAGTGCTCATTATGTGACAGGCACCACGACAAGTGTTTGGGAAATACAAATGAACATACGTCAAAATTTGCAGGACATACCTGAGAGTATCCCCCACAGGGTAATTTATAGTAACAATCACTTAATAATGTTCAAAACCTATTTATGATTCGGAAAAAAAATTATTAGAAGGACACTTCCTTAACTTATTAAAGTTTAACTATCAAAAATGTAAGAAAAATAAGGATGAAACATTAGATGTATTCCCTAAAGATCAGGAAAAATACAGATACTCAAATCCCTGCTATTGTTCTGCATCCCTACATTGATCTGGAGGAGCTGAACTAAGATCAATAACCAGAAGTTAAAAGAAAAAAGCTCAATGTGAAAAGATTTTCATAAAAATTACAGAAGTTTACAAAGAAAGAGGGAGGCTTCTCTGTGAATGTGTTATCTATCAAAAATATTTATTTTTTATCAGAATTTGATGAATGTAGTCATTATTTTCTATAAACTCCAGGGCAGTTGATGGGAAATTGAGATAATACCTACTGTGCCTTTTTAAAAAGCTGCTTTTACTGGGGGGAAAAGATCAAAGTGTACTTTTTCTTCCTCTTTTTGGACTCTTGACAACATAGCTGTTTTAACCGGATATCCCTGAACATTTTTCTACGTGGCATCCTCATGGAATGGTCCACGGTTAATGAAACAACCTGATTTCGATTGAAAAGGTATCTTCTATATCCATATGCAGCAGTACAAGTACATGATTGCAGTTATCTTAAAACACAAACTAAAGAATAATTCCTGTAGAAACTAGCTTAATTTTCCAAATTAAAAAATGGGAGGAAAGTGTAGTTACAGATGAAAAGGCAGTGTGGTATAGTAGAAAGAACATGACTTTTAGAGTCAGAGTGATGTGGATTAGAATCCCGATTCAGCCACTAGCATTTGGACTTAAGGTGAGCCTCAATTTTATCTAGGGAAAGGAAGATGATACTTCCTCTGTAGTTTATTGTGAAGAAGAGAAACTATGTATAACAATTAGTAACAATCATGCTGATTGAGGCTACCTTAAAATAATAACCACAAATCTTGAATGGGCAATATGTATTTTCCCTGTATCAAAAGATTATTTTATACCTTCTCCTTTTTCCTCTATCCTTCTGATGTCTCTGCAGGATTACACTGCCTGATAAATTATAGAGCAAACAGATGTACAAAGAAAATCCCTTATTCTTTACCATTAAATCTGCCAGTGGCCCATCGTCTAGGTCAGCACTTCTGTATTCCCTCTGAAGATACAGCATCCCTGCTGCTATCAACAATTAATCCTTCCGGTGCACTTTGAGTTCTATCCTTTCTCACCTTCTCAAGACGGCATTCCTTTAATAATCTCCTTTAGTACTATAACAATTTCTTCCTCTCAGTTGGACTGTTACCATCAGTTAATGCACACGTTCTAGAGCTGTGCTGTGCAATACAAAAGTCACTAGACACATATGACTATTTAAATGAATGGAAATTAAATTCAAAAGAATTCAGTTACACTAGCCACATGTGGTTTGTGGCTTCCATACTGGACAGTGCAGATTACAGAACATTTCCATTATCGGGGAAAGTTCTATGGGGTAATACTGTTCCAAAACATCCTATTTTGAAAACAAAAGAACACCTTCTCTCCTGATACTACATCCATATCCACTATCAACTTGTTTCTCTGCTCCCTTCAACAACACTTCTTAAAAGAGCTGTCACTTCCCCAGTTCATTTTCTCCTTAATCCACTCAAATCATGCTCCCTTCTCCAACACTCCAATGAATCTGCTCTTATCAAGGTCATTAATGGTGTCCACGAAGCCAGTCAACAATCACTTCTTGTTCCTACCCTCCTTGACCCCACAGAAGGTTCAACACAGTTGAATTCAACACAGTAATTCAACACAGTTAATTACTTCCTCCTTCTTCAACTCTGTGATCCTACACCCTTTTGGTTTTCCAGCGCCCTACTAACCACTATCTTTCCTGGCTTTCTCACCTGTGCTCCAAATTTATAGTTGAAAGCAGAGCTAAAAGAGAAAAACTGGAACCTTTCCTGAGGTAATCACATACAATCTTGACGTTTTAGATGCTATTCATATATTGATGACTTATAACTCTTTCTGGTCCTAATCTGTCCCCAAAACCTCAAGATTTTCATATCCAACTACTTAAGTAACATTTCTCCTAGGAGTTAGTAGCCATTTCCATTTTAACATATCCAGAATAGAACTGTCCGTTTGGGGAGATTTTCCATCCTCAAATGTGTACCAACAAGGCCTAAGTCTCAGTAGGCGGCATTACCATCTACCAAGTAATAAACCAACACTTTCTCTCCCCTCTGCTAACATCCACTTCCAAAAACATATCCCCAAAGTATATTTATCTCATTCTTCACTGCTACAACTATAGTCTAAGCCAACACTGTTTTTCACTTAGAGGACAATAACTTCAGAACTGGTTTTCTTTGCTTTCATCCTTCCTAGAATACATTCTTTGCATAGAAAACATGATAATCTTTTAAAAACATGGGATTTGTGACACTTTGATTGCCTAAAAGCTTTCCAATGCTTCCTACTGAATTAGAATTAAATCTAAATCTTAGTAGGATCCAAAACCCTAAATCATCTTGCTCCTGCCATTCTCTCCGGCCTTTCAAGCCATTCCTTCCTTTATTTAATATGCTTCAGCCACAATGGCCTTTTTTATTCCAGCCACAGGGGAAATTAGCAATTTCTCTTGTCTGGAACATTCTTCTCCAGGATTTTCATATGGCTAGATCTTTTGCCATCAAGGTTTCAATTTCCTTAAATACAACTTCCTTAGTGAATCTAAGGTAGCCATCCATGACTATCACATCACTTTGTTTTATTTCTACTATAGCAATTATCACTGATATGTTCTTATTTATCTACTTATTGTTTAGTACCTGTATTTCCCCACTGGAGTGTAAGTTCCATGAAACAGAGGCATAGTGTGTCTTGTTTACCATTACCTCCCCAGTACTTTAGAAGAGTATCTGGTAGAGTGGGAGCTCAAAAACTCTATGTTGAATAAATGCTTACAACTCTGCTATACATATTCTATATTTTTTTAAAAACTGCTCAGTTTCTAGATGAGAACAATTTCTACCATATTTTCTTTAGTAAAGTTCAGTATTTTCCGACAATTATATTCTGGCTTGTATAAATTACATTTCATGGTCAGCATTCAATCTTGGAAGAAATACTCAATTATACACACATGTTACCCATATTTGTGAAAGCTGAAAATCAAGAGATTGAAAACAGAATAAAATCCAATGGTTCAGAATATTTGAAACTCACCCTGTGATAGCACTGAGGCAGAGTATTTTCTAATAGGGGAGGAGTTCTCTGCATTAATATTCCAACAGATTCTCTTAAAAGAGGAATAACACTAAGGAAAAGGAATACAACAATTTATTAAAGCCATATTCTGACAATCCCATCCTGCAAGAAAGTAATAATATTCCTCCCTATGGTAGAAAATAATAGGACTTATCAGAATAATATGAGAAAAAACAATCAACTAGTCATTGTTTTAGATTTTTCCATGTGATCAGTAAATTATCCAAAGTAAAGGAGCCAGAGAAAATGTATTAATGTATGAAAAAGTAAAGCTATAAAACTGAAATAATATCATATCATCTAAACCCATCACATGTTCAACTGTTAGTTAAAATATGACTCCACACGGTCAGAACCTTCCAAAGTAATCACAGCCTACCATGCCAACTGGTCTTTTATATTTATCAAATATGTACATGTACTTATCTGAATAGCACTGATCAGAAAAATACAACAGTCGATTTGTCCAATATCACATTTCATTATTTAAAAAATATAGAAGCCTAGTGATAACCACAGATTAAGTGAAATGAACTCAGATACTCCAGGGATGGTGCCCAAAAGTCTGCATATGTTGATGTAACTAGTCTTCAATTAGCTTTTGAAACTAGTGCTTTAGGCTATTTGGATGATTAAATGTACACAAAACAATTAATAGTAGAATGGTGAGGGTGACTCTAATGCAATGATTTTCTAATCTAGCACATATTCAATTCGCCTTATAGTCTTATTTTGTTTTCATTTCTGACATATTGAATCAGAATCTTGGAGGGAATGTCCAAAAAGCTCTCCATGTGATTCCAATGATTCAGAGTGGTAATGCACAATTTCACTACTTGAAGTAGGCTGAGAGGGGAGGTCAGAAACTGCTTCATTACACTTAATAGCTCCAATCAGTGCTCACTTTTAAACTGATAGAATTTCAAAATTTTCAAAGTAAAATTTCTGATAATAGCTGTAGGTGATGAAGACGAAAAGAACATTCGTCTTTCAAGGAAGGTCTCATAAGAAGAAGGACTAGTGGTATTCTGACAGATGGAAAGGAAAGAGAGATACCAATAAAAACCCAAAAGAATAGAGACAATGCTTATCTGGCTCACTATTATATTCCCAAGGAGGTCTAGCAAAGTGCTGGTCATAAAGTGGTCCCAATTGTTGGTTAAATGAATGACAGAAATATAGATAATCAAATGTTTCAGACTCTGGCCTGAAGAAAGGCAGGGGGCATAGGAAAGAAATGAGGAGACTGTCTTCACACTTGAAGTGTATAGTGATAAGTGCTTGGATAAGGAGGGTAACCATAGGAACAAAGACAAAACGGAAATTTAAGCAAATAGAAATAACTGGTGTCTAACTGGATCTAATGAAAGACATAATGAGAGCAATGTTAAGGACAGTTTACTAAAAATATGGAGAAGATGGCAGTGATGAGGATAGAAAGCTCAGTGTGGACGGGAGTTTCAGTCACATTCAAGTAAAAATATTCTTTAGTCAATAGTGACTTAAGAACCAATAAAAATTAGATGTCACCCTTAATTCCTTCTTCCCCTTAAATCTCCAAGTTCTCATGATTTAATATCCTAAATATTTCTTGACTCCATTCATTCCCCTTCATTGTACTACACATATCCACAATAATCTCCATATCTTTCATGTGGATTATTATAAATAGCTTCCTAAATGGTCCCTTCAGCTCTAGTCTTATTTCCTCAAGTCCATGTAACAGGCAGCTTCAACGATGGCTCCCAATGACCCTGCCCTACCTGGTATTCATGCCCTGTGTAGAATTTCAGGACCTAGTTACTTGCTGCTAATGAACAGGGTATGGCAAAAGTGATGAGATGTCACTGTCAAGATTAAGTAAAAAGACTCTGGCTTCTGTCTTGCATACCCTCCTTTTTTGTTCTCACTTGCTCCCACATAGCTGCTGTGTTGTGAGCTGTCCCATAGTGAAGACCATGTGGCAAGAAACTGAGGGATGCTGCTGGAGAGATACTAGGCAGACCCTCAGTTCAACAGCCCAAGAGGAACATAATCCTGTCAGTAACCACTTAAGTGAGCTCAGAAGTAGATTTTCCCCCAAATGAACCTTGGAATAACTGCAGTCCCAGATACTACCTTGATTACTAGCTTGTGAGAGACCTTGAGCCAGGCAACATAGTTACCTATGCTCAGGAAGTATAAGATAATAATGTATATTATTTTAGCTACTAGTTTTTTGGGTACTTTATTATGTATCTACAGATAGCTAATACAACCATATTTTATAGAGACGTTAGACTAACCTATATAAAATAGGTATGTGACCCCTATCCCTTTCCCACTAAGAAATGTGTCAAAAGCTCCCCACTGCATAGGGAGTTAAGTGCTGGCTCTTTAACATGGTGTATTTTTGGATCTGGCCCCTCAAGCTTCAACTCCTATTAATCCTTGCTTCCTATTTTAAGCTCTCCAAATATAACATACTTGTGCTTTACCTTATGGTGTTTCTTTCACGGTTTTGCTCAAACTGTAACCACTGCTTGGAATGTCCCTAAGCTGCTCTACAGTCCAGCTTACATTTCTTCTTTAAAATCCAAGCGTCACCTCTTTTATGGTGTATTTCCTGATCCCTAACTGCCCTCTACACTGTATAAGATGTCTTCTCTGTGCTCCTATTTAAAAAAAAAAAAAAAACCTGTGCTACCTACAGTATTATTACGTTGCATGATAATTACCAGCTTGTGTTTCCCCCTCCCTCTGAACTGAAAGCTGTTTTAAGGTAGGAATTATCTTATTTGTGTTTGTAAACCCAGCATCTCAGATGGTGTTTGGCAAATGAATGTTTATAGAACAGAAGTTATAGCTGAATCCATTAAACATAATTAATTCATAAATTTTGAAAGTATATCTAAGGCTAGGGATCAATACTAAATCTTGCAGCATATATGGAATCATTAGCAGTTAAGAAAAGAAACTAGTAAAGAGAGTAAAGGCACAGTAAGTAAAACATCTGGAATAAAGGGAAACGTATTACCAGCAATAGTAAATAACTCAATAAAAACAGACAAACAAACAGAAAAAGGCCATTAGATTACACAATGCAAATATTGTTTGAGGCCATCCACTGTAACATTTCAGAAACAGTAAAGAGAAAAAAAAAAATGAGTAGAAAACAACTGCAAATAGACTTAAGGATTTTGACAATGAAGAATATTGGTTATTCATTCATCTAAACTGAACAGTAGTATCTGTTTCTACCTACTGTGTTGCTATTAAATAGGTGAACACTTCCTGTGTTTACAAAAAAGGCAAAGAAAAAAATGGTGACATATTACTTAGGTACAAGTCAACCATCATTTTTCTTTATTCTCTCCATCCTTATTTCTCAGGAAAAAGAGAATCCATCACAGAATATTTTACATACTAAACTTAAAATTTTTTATCTTTTCCTAACTGTACTCAGAAAATGAGGCACCAAAATGATTCTCCGTGAATTACTGTTTGAGAATAAAAAAAAAAGGATTCTTTCCTACCTGTCCCCTCAGTTTAGTTATTTTGATAAGTTCTTCTCCAATCTTAATCTAGGGAACTACTAACAATGTTTAGATATTTGAGGCGAAAATTATACTCAAATGGAAGTCATGACTCTTGGGTTCTAATTCTGCCATTAAATAGCTTTAAGCAAATTTTTAGAGCATCAGTTTTCTCATCTATAAAATGAAGGAGTAGTTTAAACATCCAATTTCTTTCATATTTTATATATTTTCCATTCAATAAGAAAAAGTGGCTAAACTATAAAGAATACTAGAGAGAGGATACATTTGGAAATGAGAAAAAATATAAATTGTTTTTATATACTAAGGGAAAAAAGTAGTGTCATCAAATGACACAGAGATATACTTGGCAAAATGATTTACTCCATCACAACAGATAATCCAGCAAATTAATTTTATTAAGCAATCAATATCAAATGATTATTAAAGATCTACTACTATATGTCTGGCATCAGACTTTCTGGAACTAGATGGGACCTTACTTTAGAGTTGTGGAAATGGTGGCCTAGAGCACCAAAGTAACTTGTCTAAGTGAATGAGCAGGAGAACTAGAACAGATCAGGTCGTTAGACTCCAGTTTTGAAAAGTTCAAGTCAACAAATACCTGTAATATGCCTACCAGGTAGCAAGCATGTGCTAGATGGAAATACAAAAATAAATAATATAGAATACTTTATTTCAGAGAAGTCCATAACTTTACTTTTAATAAGCCTGCAGAAAAGGCAATGGAAATCAGGCATCAAACTTATTTAGGGTCCACCATTTAAAAGAAGGCACATATGAATTTAAAGCAACTACACAGTATGCTTGTATCCATTTTCACTTTCCATAAACTTCTGGTGAATGGTTTTCTTAATTGGTAAATTGATAACTTATTTTTAAACATACCTTTAAAAATAAAGGGGAAGAGAGAAAGGAATAGAAGAGGCATTGACTCAACTGCAACGAAAGGCATGCAGTATGGGAAATGACATTATTTAAGCAGTAGGTGTGAAATAACTTTTGCGAACAACTTCTAGAATATTTATTGTTTTAGAATACTCAGGTTTAGTCTAATTGTTCCCCCAAGGAGCTAAAACACAGTAAGTTAGAGATGGTGAGTCCCATCTATAATAATCCTTGAGGAGATCAGCCTTCAAACATTAAAGACATTCCCTTAGAGAGTCCAACAGTCTCTTAAAATAAGTCACCTGGAAAAATCATCTACAGATTTATCCAAATAGTTGTTCAGATTTTTATGTGTATATTCCATGTGTGTCACCTCCCAAAATCTGCTACTCCCTGCCATGGCCTCTGTAAAAAAGAATCTAGTACTTCGTTTTCCTCCTAAAATTCGCTTTCACGTGAGGCCCTTAGTTTGAGGACTCTAGAGTTGGTAAAGAAGTTACATGATCACAGATAATATCATATTAGAATTAAAAGGGAATTTAGAGATCACTCATTTTAACACAATTCAAGAACCATATGCAGATAAGTTTTTCTAAAATTGTTAGAAGTAAACATATATTTTTTAATTAACTAAATTATGTTATAAGACATCATAACTGATAAAAGGAAATAAAATTGACTTTTTGTATTTTTTTCTTTTTTTCATAAGGCATTCAATTGTAGTTTTTATTGATTTGCCTATACTGAAATTTGGAATGGTTGCCTCTTTAGGTAGAATTTTAATAAAATGTTTACACTCAATAGCAGCAAGCATTTCACCAAAGCAAAGGGATATGTCACATGAACTTTCTCCAACTGCAGTTTTAAAATAATGCAAGAATTTCAGCTGTAGGAGCTATAACTAAGTCATAAAACTGTGGTAGGAAAAAAGGCACTTGCTAAAGCACATGGTAATATGCAATTTAGAACAAGGCCAATTTCTATAATAATTTAAAGAGTCATAAAAATGTAAAAGAAACCTGTAGAAACTCTAGTTTTTGCCTTTAAAAATTGTGTTTAGCTCAGGAGTTTGTGTCCATATTTTTCTGATTAACTATTGTAATGGAGAATCATAAACCAGATTTTCGCTTGGATCTAGCTAGCCATAATGAAAGGATATGTAGAAAAAGACAAGCTTAGCAAATTCCTGACTGAGCTAAGACTCAGAGCTGCATCCAAACCTAAAAAGTAAGCATTTGGAAACAATTAGAGGTTCACTTCTGGTTGACTAACCCAATTCTAGTCTTCACAATGAAATACCATTTCCCTATCATAAATAAAAAGAGATGATGAGTCATTAGGTATGAGTTTACCAGTAAAACAGGGCAATGATTTTATTCTTCAAAAGCTGAAGGTAAATCAAATTTATAATCATACAATCATAAACATAAAATTAATTTAAAAGCTTTACCCTTAAATGCTAACAGATTAAATGAGCAGTAGTTACTTATTACTCTTTACTGCCAGTAATTTTACAAATAATAATATATTCAAATCTTACTTCAGAAACAGCTTTTAGTGAAGGAGCCTCACTACTTCAACAGTAAATAAAATTATCTACCAGTAATCATAAACAAACCAAAAAAAGGTGTATACATTATGAAAACTTCTGAAGAACACTGACAATCATGTTTAACAATAAAAAATTTCAGATAAAATTACTACTTAAATCTGAGAATAAATATCAAGTAATATTAACTAAAACATGATTACTGATTCATGTTCATGAATCAACTTACGAGCTAAGTCCTCCTGTATACTGCAGGGGGTTTTAAAATCTACAAACATAAAGAAAGAAAATTGTACTTTCAAAAATAAATTTGAAGGTCTGGCATATGTTACATGCCATATTTTGGTGGACAAAAAAGCCAAAAAAAAAAAAGGTAAAGCAATTCACATTTAAATTAAATATGCAGTCACATTTGCATAAATATAACTAATTCATAGTGATGGATAATTACCTATTAATCCAGAATTTCATAAGCCTAGTATAGAACAGATAGCCCAAAATCTTATCAGCTGGGATTGTGGTTTACTTTATAATTATATTGAGTTTCTGAAACCTCTGGTTCAAATCAATGCATATTTACAGAAAACCTAGTTTACTCAATAATGGAGATATTAAGATACCCTAATGTACCCCTAGAACTTATAGCCCAAGTCATGAAAAAGTCATCCTCTTCCATAATCTTCTGGAACTTAGCTGTAACACCTAATACATCTGGTCTTTGGACCAAAAACACCAGTGTATAATGTCAAATTTGTAAATAATCAGTAATGTTGTTGTTTAGATAGCACTTAATCATTTTTAAAATGCTTTCATAAATTTTTTCTAATTTAAACCTCACAACAACTTAATTTAAACCTCACAACAACTTTAAGTAACCTTTAAGAAAATGTTAGAACCACTCACTCATTTTACACATGAGAAAACCGACTGGGAGAGGTTAGAACAACTTGTTCTTTGTTACACATAGGTAAGAGTAAGTGGCAGAGTTGGGTGTGACACTGCCAAGACAAAAGCTCTGCACACACTGCAGTGTCTCATCACAGTTATGTTAAGGGTAAAAAAATAAAAATAAAATGCCATGTGCCTAGCACATGTGCTATCCTAGTGCCCAGCACAATGCTTATAAGCACCTAACACATCTGCTGAATGTATTAAATATTTTAAAATGTCAAATGCTAGACTACTGGAATTTAAACTAGCTCTTGTTTGACATGACTTTCAACCTTTCACAATAATAACTAAATAGCATAACAATGAAGAGCTTCCCAAAAGCTCCACAAAATATGCACAGTTTTGAGAGAAGATCAGGCAGGAAAAAATTCATATTATTCATGTTAAATATGGTAACATTTTTATAGAAATGCAAATAAGACCTGGAGGAACTACCCCATTCCATCTGAAAGCAGCAGCTAGGTTAGGATGGACACAGGCAGGAGAAGAAGCATTGTAGGCAAATCTGCATTTTAAAAAGCATGGAAGTCAAGAAACAGGACCTTGTTTAGAAAAACCAGATGAGACAAGAAGTATTTGTTAAGACTATCAAAATCAAATTAATTATCATTCAGGTAGCTTCAGAAATGACAAGTATTAGCCCAGAACAAAAAGGTCAACAAGAAAAATCCAAAAGGAATGGGATCAAAATGCCAATTAATCTCCAGTTTCATCTGGATATCAGGAATCTGAGTTAAACTATGTCTACCTAGTTGTATTTGTCCATTTTCATACTGCTATAAAGACCTACCTGAGACTGGGTAATTTATAAAAAGAAAAGGTTTAATTGACTCACAGTTTCACAGGCTTAACAGGAAGCATGAGCAGGTGGCCTCAGGAAACTTAAAATCATGGCGGAAGGTGAAGAGGAAGCCAGGACCTTCTTCACACGGTGGCAAGAAAGAAACAGACAGCGAAGGGGGAAGTGCCACACATTTTTAAATCATCAGATCTGGTGAGAACTCACTCACTATTACAAGCACAGCAAGGAGGAAATCCACCCCCATGATCCAATCATCTTCCACCAGGCCCTTCCTCCAGTGTGACATAGGGTTTGAGCAGGGACACAAATCCAAACCATATCACTAGCTCAAGTTAAAAACGGTAGACTTATAGTTGATCCAATCTACATAGTGTTCCAACCCTATCATTTCCTCACAATAGTGTAACAGAGCATTGACCCTTAAGAGCTGAGTGTGTTGCTGTGAAGAAATCCAGGATCCAGGAAGGACACTGGAGAAAAGGAGAAAAGCACATTATGGAAAGTACAGTGAATCCTTTGTGCTCTTAAATGATGCAGGTAGAAGCCATCCAGGATTTGGTTTGGGACCTAGCCCATCAGATAGCCAAGAACTAGTCATTTTAAAGTAACTAAGGAAGACACAGGTGAACTGTATTTCTTTTTTTTTTTCCTTGCCTTGTTTCCTCTTTGTCTTTCCCCATTTGATGATGAGTGAATAAGAGTCACTTACATGAAACAACAGCATGTCACAGCAGTAAGAGAAGACTACCTTTAAGTGAATGATGTCTGCTTCCCAATAGCCTTCCTTTAAGAAAGGCAAGCAAGCAATTAACACACTTTTTCTACCAGCATGGCGGGTGCTGTTCAAGACTTTATATACATATTAACCCATTTAAGTCGCACACAACAAATTATAAGGTAGATATTTATCACTGTCCCCACTTTAAAGATGAAAAATTGAGTCACAGAGAAGCTAAATGACTTGTCCAAGCTCACAAAGCTAGAAGGTTAAAGTAGGATTTGAACCCAGGCAGTCTGTCTATATAGTGAATGTGTGAATGTGTGTGTGTGTGTGTGTGTGTGTGTGTGTGTGTGTGACTTAAAACAGCACAAATTTATTATCTTGCAGTTCTGGATGTCAGAAGTCCAAAATATGTTCCATTGGGCTAAAATCAAGGTGTCACAGGGTCTAGGAAGAATCTGTTTCCTTGACTTTTCTGACATCTAGAGGCCACCTGCATTCCTTGGTCCCTGGCCTCTTCCTCTATCTTCAAAGCCAGTAGCATAGCCTCTTCAGATTTCTCTTGGACTCTGACTCTTCTGCCTTCCTTTTCCATCTTTTAAGACCCCTATTTGATTATATTGGGCCCACTTGGATAAATCAAAATAATCTCCCATCTCAAAATCTTTAATTTAATTACATCTGCAAGGTCCCTTTTGTGCAGTATGGTAATATATTCACAAGTTTCAGAGATTAGCACTTGGTCATCTTTGGGGCCACTCTTCTGCCCAGCCATTCTTCTTATCCTCGCCAGGTGGGTAAGGAGGGAGAAATCAGGAGGTTGCTGGCAGGATCTCACTGGGTAAAGGAGGGTCTGAGTTAGGTCTTCCAGGTGGGAAGACTTTTCACAATATGGAGAGGATTCCATCAGGCAGGCTGAGCAGCATGAATCAAAGGCACAGCAGTTACCATGAGGTCTACCTGAAGAAAAGAGGTGCACCTTGGAGCACTATGGAAAGCAATGCTGTGGAAAAGTTGGGTTCCATTCTTCTTCAACTAGGAGACTTAAGAGAGTAGTGCCTCCTTTTAACAAGTAACATTTTAGTATAATTTGTGGATGTTCTTTGCTGAAAATTAGGAATGGATTAACTAAGATTCTGTAACAAAGCTTCTTTTTCTGATTAGCATTTTTCTCTTTCCTGATTTCTTTAACGTGATTTCCTTTTTTGTTGTTATTTGTTGTTGTTGCTTTGCTTTTTCTAATTGAATTCTAGCTTTGTAGCAGACAAAGGGGTACCCTGTCAGTACCCTGACATACCTCTCCCATGCCTCATATCCCTTTTCCTTCTAACTGCCAGCATTTCGCCTAACATCTTTCTCTGACCCCAAAGCTTGCTTTGCACATCTGCCAAGTGGAAACAATTCTGATTCACCTCTCCCACTTTTCAGCAGCTCTCTTCCAATGACTGAGGACTTGTCTATAAATCCCATTTCCGTTCTTCCCCTCCAGGAGGAGAACTCTGAAGCACAAGCCCTACACAGGGTCTCTGAGTTACTCACCAACTTAAGCTCCAGTTGCCCATGGTGGTAACTTGATTGACAATGAACCTGATGCTGGCTCCCTCCCTTCCTTGTCTCACTTCTCCACTCCCCTACAGGTGTTAGGATCACCTCTGAGATAAACTACTTGCACTTGAATCCATGTCACAGGGGGACATGAATCAGAGGCAACCCAAACTAAAGTAGGATTTCATCAACATAGTGAGTGCTCTTAACGAGTGTGATACTACCTCTGATGAAGTTATAAAAGTGACATTGCTGGCTCTTTCAGAGAACCTCTGACTACAGTAAAGTCCTGATTTTAGGAGAAGCTGATTTTAACAGTATATAAAAGGACCAGCCCACAGGAAAAATGCAAAATCTCAGGAAAACATGAACAGTTAACAAAAAAACAACAGCAGACCTTGGCAAGAGGCAGTGATAGCAAACAACGTGAAAGTTTTCTGTCATCAGAGAGCTGACTGGTATAGTCAAATGACACGACCAAAAACAAATCCCTGACACCTAATTTCCATTCTGGGCCCATACGCCATGCTGACTTCCAAAGTTACATGTTTAAGCAATACTAAAATGTGAAACAAAAACAAAAAGAACACTTATGTAATTGATTACCTAAAATACAAAATGTTAAATATCACTGGGAGAATATATTTTTTATTGAATACCTCAAAGTAAGTTAATTGCTACATTACATTGGATGCTGATTATATTAAAATATTTAGTTGCTGAGGTATGGCTGGAAATCGTGTTTCCAAAGGATTAATTAAAGAAAAGAACAGATTAACTTAAGGGCAGGCTATACCTAGTGGTGGAGAGTTTGAAATTACACATGGATTAAGAGTGACCATTAAAACTAAAGAACCAAAAGAGCCATTTTTTTTCTTTCTGCAGCAAGTAAATTAAGTTAAAAAATCTTAATATGCTTTTCACTTTTTGGATTTACTTTTATTTTTTTGAAGGGCTAAAAATGTGGATGATTCCAAAGTCAAAAGTATATTTAAAAATATATTCTGTTCAGATATGGTGTTTCACACCTGTAATCCCAGCACTTTGGGAGGCTGAGGAGGGTAGATTGCTTGAGTCCAGGAGTTTGAGACCAGCCTGGACAACCTGGCAAAACCCCATCTCTACAAAAAATACAGAAATTAGCCAGGTGTGGTGGTGTGCACCTGTAGTCCTAGCTACTTGGGAGGCTGAAGTGGGAGGATGGCTTGAGCCCAGGAGGTGGAGGTTGCAGTGAGTTGAGATTGTGCCACTGCCCTCACTCTAGCCTGGGTAACAGAGCCAGATCTTGTCTCAAAAAATAAAATAATCAAATAAAATAAAAATTCAAAGTCTCACTTCTAATCCCTTTCCTCTGCCTAGAAGGTAAACTATATTTGCTTTTGGTTTATTCTTCCAGTGTTTCTTTGCAAAATTATATGAAAACATGTAGATTATATGCATGTCTCTTCTTCTTATATAAAAGGTAGCAGTGCTTTTATATAGCTTACGCTATAAACCTATATATCATGTGCTACATATTAAGTGCTATCTTGTTTTCTTAATAATGTTCTTGAAAATCATACATTACCACATAAAGATCATCCTTATTCTCCTTTCTAAGATTGTACAGAACTCCTTTATTGGTGATGTAATATTACAAAATATATACTTGGTCTTTGACCCCATTTCCTGACATATAACTCTTAAAATCCTTGGAATCTCTAAAGTGATGTCTTTCTAATGAGTTGACTGATGGCTGGTGGCCTGCAGGTAGCTTCAGGATATGGACTGGTCATACAGAAAGATCAAGGCATGATTAGAAAGATCCAGATAGGGAGAGGGGTTGAAGGTTAAGTTGATCACCAATGGCCAATTAATCAATCATGCCTATGTAATGAAGCCGTCATAAAAACCCAAAAGGACAGGGTTCAGGAAGCTTCCAGACAGCTGAAGACATGAAGGTTCCTGCAGTGTGGCTTGCCTAGAAAGGACATGGAAGGTCTGTCCTTCCCCTATACCTCACCCCACGCATCTCTTCATCTGTATCCTTTGTTATATCTTTTTTTTTTTTTCTTTTAACACGCCCTCATGTGGGCTTT
>NW_016107514.1:5319811-5334542 GCF_001604975.1 Cebus imitator | reverse complement strand
GATGTTAACTTTCTGTCTCAGTGATCTGTCTAATATTGATGTTGAAGTCTCCCACTATTATTGTGTGGGAGTCCAAGTGTCTTTATAAGTCTTATATATCTGGGTATTCCTGTATTTGGTGCGTATATATTTAGAATCTTTAGCTCTTCTTGTTATACTGATCCTTTTATTATGTAATATCCTTCTTTGCTTCTTTTGATCTTTGTTGCTTTAAAGTCTATTTTATCAGCAAAAATTGCAACTCCTGCTTTCTATTTATTTATTTATTTTTGCTCTCCATTTGGTTGGTAAATTTTTCTCCATCCCTCTGTTTTGAGTCTTTGTGTATCCTTGCATGTGAGATGGATCTGGATGTAGCATACCAATGGGTCTTGGCTTTTTTTGCCTGTCTGTGTCTTTGGAATCAGGGATTTAGTCGATTTAAATTTAGAATTAATAACGATATATGTGAGTTTGATATATCTTTTATATCTTTGTTATATCTTTTATAATAAGCCAGTAAACATGCTTACCTGAGTTCTGTGAGCTGCTTTAGCAAATTAATCGAATCCAAGGATGGGACTGTGGGATCCCCAGTTTATAGGTGGTCATTCAGAAGCACAGGCAAAATAACCCGGGGCCTGCAAATGGTATCGGAAGTGGGATCCCTCAACCTGTGAGATCTCACACTGTCTCCAGGTAGTGTCAGAATTTCCAGGTAGTGTCAGAATTGAACTGAATTAGAGGATATTCAGCTGGTGTCTGCTGGATAACTGATTGCTTATGTGAAAGTAAGTAATTCAAAATCTAAGCTGTTGGAACTTCAAAATATTTTGAGCCTGAAAGGAATGTGATTATAGGACCTCAGTCACATAACATAGCTGTAACCTTTGTTTCTCTTATTAGATTTGTCTTCTCTCTTACCCACATAGTTTTATAAAATGTTGTAAATGATTAAAGGGCACCTAGGAAGACCCATTCCCTCTTCCCTGTAGATTAACTGCCCTCTTACCTTTCTTACACACAGACTATCATGTCTAAGATGAAATGTTAAAAACACTCTTTTAAATTGAAAAGGAAATGTAAACAAGCTGTAATTCATCAGATTGCTGTAATTCATAAACCAGCCTTGTATAGAAAATGCTATAATCCTAATAAATTTGTTTTCTGCCTATATAACCAAGACCTTAACTTTGAATTTGGGAGCACAGGCTCCATTTCTCTGGAGTTCATGTTTCCCAGCTTTTCACTTGAATAAAGCTGGATTCTGATCTGTTCGATTATTTCAAGTTAACACTTGCTTGATTTCTGGGGAAAAAAACCCCACACATTTCACAGAAGTCTACTGTGTTGATTGTTGCTGGGTTAGAGAACAGAAAAAGCACTTCGAGTGTGTTTTTTCCATAGAGGCGGCCTTCAGTGGTCATGGTGGCTTTGGTGGTAGCCATGCTACCGTATATAATTCAGCCATGGCTTCTTTTAATACTGGCAAGGTTTCATGTTTTACGTTTTTCATTTTTTGGAATTTTTATAAATAGTATTTAAGGCTATGAGATCAGAATGAATCTACCAATTGCAGACATTTATTAAATGTCTATCATCTAAAAATTTAAATCTACTTACATCTTCTTTTTCGACACTCTCATTCAACACTCATTCACTTCAGTGTTTTCAAATATAATACATACAGATAATGACCAAATTTATATCTTGCTGCACTCACTTCTAAACTCTGGGACCTTATTTTTGATTGTATAGTTTAAATCTCTTTTTACATCTTTGACATTAAAAATTCAGTGTATCTGAAATTAAATTTGCTCTCCTTCTAACGTTCCTAATGGTATCTCCATTGTTCTGGCTTTTTTTTTTTTTTTATACTTTAAGTTCCGGGGTATATGTATAGAATGTATAGGTTTGTTACATAGGTATACACATGCCATGGTGGTTTGCTGCACCCATCAACCCATCATCTACATTAGGTATTTCTCCTAATGCTATCCCTCCCCTAATCCTCCGTCCCCCAACAGGCTCTGGTATATGATGTTACCCCTCCCTGTGTCTAGGTGTTCTCACTGTTCAACTCTCACTTATGAGTGAGAAAATGTATGGTTTTCTGTTCCTGTATTAGTTAGCTGAGGATGATGGTTTCCAGCTTCATCCATGACCCTGCAACAGACATGAACTCATCCTTTTTTATGGCTGCATAGTATTTCACGGTGTACGTGTCCCATATTTTCTTTATCCATTCTATCATTGATGGGCATTTGGGTTGGTTCCTATAAATACAACTTACAAGGGATATGAAGGACCCCTTCAAGGATAACTACAAACCACTGCTCAAGGAAATAAGAGATAACACAAACAAATGGAAAAACAATCTATGCTTATGGATAGGAAAAATATCGTGAAAATGGCCATACTGCCCAAAGTAATTTATAGATTCAATGCTATCACCATCAAGCTACCATTGACCTTCTTCATAGAATTAGAAAAAACTACTTTAAATTGCATGTGGAACCAAGAAGGAGCCTTCACAGCCAAGACAATCCTAAGCAAAAAGAACAAAGCTGGAGGCATCATGCTACCTGACTTCAAACTATACTACAAGGCTACAGTAACCAAAACAGCATGGTACTGGTACCAAAACAGAGATATAGACCAATATAACAGAACAGAGGCCTCAGAAATAACATCACATATCTACAACCATCTGATCTTTGACAAACCTGACAAAAACCAGCAATGGGGAAAGAATCCCCTATTTAATAAATGGTGTTGGGAAGACTTGCTAGCTATAAGCAGAAAACTGAAACTGGACCCCTTCCTTACTATACAAAAATTAACTCAACATGGATTAAAGACTTAAATGTAAGACCTAAAACCATAAAAAACCCTAGAAGAAAACTTAGCACCATTCAGAACATAGCCATGGGCAAATATTTCATGAGTAAAACACCAAAAACAATGGCAGCAACAGCCAAAATCGACAAATGGGATCTAACTAAACTTAAGAGCTTCTGCACAGCAAAAAAAACTATTATCAGAGTAAACAGGCAACCTATAGAATGGGAGAAAATTTTTACAATCTATCCATCTGACAAAGGGCTAATATCCAGAATCACAAGGAACTTAAATTTACAAGAAAAAAACAACCCCCCCCATCATAAACTGGGCAAACGATATGCACAGACACTTCTCAAAAGAAGACATTGAGGTAGCCAACAAACATATGAAAAAAAGCTCATCATTGCTGTCATTAGAGAAATGCAAATCAAAATCATAATAAGGTACCATCTCACACCAGTTAGAAGGGCAATCATTAAAAAGTCAGGAAACAACAGATGCTGGAGAGGATGTGGAGAAATAGGAACACTTTTACACTGTTGGTGGGAGTATAAATTGGTTCAACCATTGTGGAAGACAGTGTGGCGATTCCTCAAGGATCTAGTACCAGAAATAGCATTTGACCCAGCAATCCCATTACTGGGTATATACCCAAAGGATTATAAATCATTCTACTATAAAGACACATACACACACATGTTTACTGCAGCACTGTTCACAATAGCAAAGACTTGGAATCTTGTTTACTTTTAAAGCAAAAACCATTTGAAAATTTTCAGGTACATAGTATAAGGTAAAGCTCTAAATTTATCTTTTACAAAATGGCTATTCAGTTTTTAGGAAAGCTATCTTTTTCCCACTGATTTGAGGTGCTGCCTTTATCATTAGCAAACCAATATATATACGTAAACTGGTTTCTGGATTTCCTAATCTGCTCCATTAGTCTTCTTGCTCTTTCAGGTAACTCATCATTTTAATTATAAAGGCTTTACATTTTACATCGTCTTTTCCAGGATTTACTTGGCATCCTGTTTGCTTATTTTTCCTTATAAGCTTTAAAATCAATTTTTACTACCTCTTCCTCAGAATAAAAGGACCTACTGGCATTTTTATTAGAATATTTAAAAACTTTTATAAATAAACATAAAATGCATTGACATCTTCTTGATGCTGATTCTTTAAAAATGTCAGTTGACAAAAAAGTAGTTCAAGTTTACTTTTGTGTTTTTAAAAATTGTTTAAATTCATCATGTAATTTTTACTCATTTAACCTCTACATTATCTTTGTTGTTGCTACTGAAAACGTATCTACTCTTTAATTACATCTTTCAATGGGAATTTGCTTATATATAAAGAACATTGATTTTTGCATATCAATCTTATATCTGTAACTTTGCTTAATTATCTGTCATAGTTGTCCCATCAACTTTCATGGGCTTTACAGACATATTATATTCTTTGTATTTAAAAAAAGTTCCAACTTTAAGTCTCCAATACTTTCTCTTGCCTAATGCTACCAGCTAATGATCACTAATACTATGTTAAATAGCAGAAGCAACAGAGATAATCCTTGTCTAGTTGCAGATTTTGGTAGTAATGCCTCTAGTGTTACACCTTAACAAAGGGATTTAGGCTTTAGGGCAGTGATGGATATAATTTATCATGTTAAGGAATTATCTATTGATTTACACATGGCCATAAACATGGGAACAAGAGACACCATAGACTACTAGAGAGAGGAGGGAGTAGGGGATGGGTTGAAAAACTAACTGTTTGGTACTATACTCTGTACCTGGGTTCAACATACCCACATAACAATCCTGCACATGTACCCCTTGTATCTAAAATAAAAGCTGAAATTACGAGAGAGAGACCGAGACAGAAACAGAGACTGACAGACATTATTCCAGGTAGGAATTGTATTTTTAGTAGAGACAGGGTTTCACCATGTTGGCCAAGCTGGTCTCAAACTCCTGACCTCAGGTGATCCGCCCGCCTCAGCCTCCCAAAGTGCTGGGATTACAGGCATGAGCCAATGTGCACAGCCATTAAAACTTTTGTGGAAAAAGAATAATACTCTAATTTTTAAACTTCTTCCTTCATTTTAGCTTTTACACTCCAGTAAAGTCAATGAGGATATATAGCATTTCCTTAGAAAATACAGCGTTTCCTTAGAAAAACTACAGTTTAAATACAGCAACAAGAAAAGTAGTGGGTTTAGATTAAAAGCAGAAATCGTACACTCTGCTGCTTGTCCTTAGCTCTTCTTATTTGACATTTGGAGGAGGTTTTAGCTTTAAGGTAAAGGAAAAAAGAATACAGTATGCATGATGTTTAAAAAGGAACCAAATACATTTCCACGTTGAAGTCTTGAATAACTCTGATTGGAAGATGGTATTTCAGAACACTTTAACTGAAGTCAAAGTGGCTCCTAATTTACAAATTGGTTGTATTTTAGGGTATTTTTGAGTTGGCTGTTAGAAAATCACCAATTTCCCACAGGAAACAATGCAAAAAGCAGTCTGGTTCTACAGTGGATATTTTAATAAGAGCACAGTACTAAATTCTGGTACTAAAGTATGGTAACTGAACAGTTCAAAACAAAACAAAAAAACAGTGAGTTTCAAGTAAGAGCATGGAAAATACAACCCAGTATGCGATGCTAGTAATCAAAAAACCTGCTCCCTCTTCATCGGCCAGGAGATAACCTCACCTCTAATACTAGCGGTTACAACCTTTTGGAGGCATTGACAGCTAAGGCATATTTATGAATTGTGCATGTGTGTGTTTATATGTGCAGTAATGTAATGGCAGAGAGAGGAAATTAGTGCAGATTTTCCTTAAGTCAGGAATTTTTTAATATACTCAATGGTGGTTTATGGGTGGTTGTGAGAACTGAATTAATACCTGATACTGTATCTTCAGAACCTAAGGAAGTGTTGAGAACAAAGCAGATGGTTTAATAAAAACTACTGAATTTTTGCAAAATGATATTCTTACATAATTCGGTTCTTAAGTTCAAAATTCTGTTTACCATTACTAGGCTCATTGTGTTCCTTTCACTACTGTAAAACCCTCTGCCAGCCTTTCTTAACTAGGGTTTCTCATCTGAACCAATGAACACAGAAAATGATATTAGTGACTATTTCTCAATTCCCCCAAGGATAGTACATAACTATATTTATCTAGATACATAGGTAAGAAGTCAATAATTCCACACAAATTGAGCCTTTATAGTATTAGGGTGTTCTTTCCCAACTGAGAAAGGCTGTTAGATTAATCAATATTTATAAATGTTCTATGATGGTTTCATATGTGATTAAAGAATAAAATAACTATGCAATAATAGTCCCATATGTTCAATTTTACAATATGGGTACATATACAAGCAGTAAGTTAAAATCTTGGCAAACTGGTTACCTTTATCTTAGTACCGAAAAGTATAGTTCACAAATTATAACCACTTGAAAGGCAAACCACAAAGGAAATTGTTAGGGAACACCCAAAAGCAATTTTGAAAAAAGTAAAATCTCCACAATTTGTCATATGGTAACTTCCTACATATTAAAAAAAAATGCTTACTTTTTATTTTATACAGGACACAAATTTATTCTATTTTATTCTACTTAAACATGAAATCAACAAGATTTATTAAAATGAGTATAGGGCCCAAATCCTGCATCCATGAACAATGATGATCTCTTATAATTTAGAATTTCAAGTTTATAATTTTGTTTCCATTAATGCATATTCTTTCAATTTCATACCTCTATTTATGACCATTGTCATTTCTAAAGTCTGTACCTTAGTTTGCCTCTTAAAAATCTGTTTCCTTTAAAATTAATATGCTATTTCAAAACGTTTTAGACCTAACAAAAAGACTTTCTTTCGGTTAAACAGCTTTTTTTTTGTACTTATAAATGATTTTATGGTTTAAAAAAAAAAAGGAAGAAAAAAGGTACAAAGCACCAAAGGATGGTAACTGGTGAGCTGCAAAAAATAAATTAAAAAAAAAAAAAATCTAGTAAGGCTTCAGAAATATCACACCAGTAACAAAGTATATTCCTGTATCCTGCTTAGTTTTATAATTTTCCATCATACATAGGTACCTCTTTTATTTATGTGAATAAAAAAAATCAAGCTACAGATCTATGTAAATGGCCTCATTTCTAAATTGTAGCGAGACTCAAAGCTACAACTAATTGCTCAGATTTCTGCATTCTAAGATATGAATTCATTTTCCATCCCAACTCGCCTTAGGGAAAAAAGGAGCAGAACTACTCTGAAAGCTCTTATAGAAACTACATTTTCAGGAAATTAAAAAAAAAAAATCACACTCTTACATTATATTCATTTTCCTGCTTTTCACTAAGAAACAAAAGTCATCACAATACAACTCAGTTTTACCCAAAAATTTATTATCACTCTTTGCCTGTGTTAGAAAGTGTTGAGAAAAAAAACAAAACAAAACTGTCTTTTTCTAAGAAATCGCTTTCACTGTGGAAGTGAAAATGGAACACTGGGCAACCTAGAAGGGATAGACATATATTTCCATGGCACGTTTTCAACTGAGCAACAGTAGACCCAGAAAATATATAGAGTGCCACTATTTTTTTTTGCTATTGATGAACTGTAAATACTGAATATATAAAAATTAATGGTAGGGAAAAATACTTCTTTAAACTCTATTCAGTTGATTTTTCAAAGAGTTTTCACTATTTCCTAAAATCAGGCAAATTTTTACCAATTTGAAAAACATCTCAGAGTGATCTCCTTGCAAATAGTTCATTATCAGGTGTACATTTAAATAAACTCAGTTTGCTTTCATTTTTTAATGAAAAAAAGACTGAACTGGAATTTCTTCACTTTGTACTTTGGAGCTACTTTTTAACTGATTTCCATGAAAAAAGTTACACTTTTTTAAGGTCTAAGTCAAAAATATTGACTTACTGTAGCGAAATTAGGCAAGAAACATAATTTTAAGATTACCCAGAAAGAGCCAATTAACATTTGGGGAAATATATTATATATATATATGAATGCTAATTGGGATTTGGTGTGTACACGTGTGTACACACACACACACACACACTCTCTCTCTTTCTAGTTTCTCCCTCATACATGTAAAGATAAATGTATAGTTTAGACACAGACCTTTTACAAGAATGAATTTTTTTGATGTGTTGGTCTGTATCTTGTTGTCATTTATTACTATTTAATGTAAGCCTCTGCTGACAATCATCCAACACTTGATACTGATTTAAAATAATGACTATATTACTATCTTTCATCTGAAACCTGTGAAAGCTCTCTGATGCTGACCAAGCTTAACAATCTACATACAGAACTTAAAGTGTTTTAAAAATATGCCTAAAAAATATTGTAAAGAAATACTGCTAACAGTGGTTATGTGACCTCTGCATGTTGTGATCCTAGTTTTTCTTTATATGCTTTCCAGTATTTTCAAAATTTTAGACCATATTTTATAATCAGAAAACTATTAAAATTCTTCTTACCAAAAATCCAACTTCATACGCATAATACAAACAAAAGTATTACGAAAAACAAAATAAAATACAACAAAAGAATCTCAGAATAAAAGAAAAAATCCAAAAGAAAACCCACAAAAATACTAACATGGGTCTCTTACGGTAATTTTTTCCTTATCTTTTTCTATATTATACCAAGTTTCTTTGTCAAAATAATTATCTCCGTAATTGAAAAAGACTACTTTTAAATATGCAATTTCATTAAATCCTCAGCCTCTTCACTAAATAGCCATATAGCATGTTCATGTTCTACCTGAAAACTGACCATCGGAGGAGGGCACTGCCTTCCCTAGAGCACTGTTAAGAAGCGCTGTTTTCTCTCCTACACTCCAGCACTGTTGGGGCTTGTGGTGAGGCAGATGTCCTTGCTTGTCACTACCACTATTTATCACAGTGCCTCCTACTTCTTCCCTACAGCACAGTTTCCTTAAGGCTGTGCCAGCAGATTATTCCACACTCTACCTATCTTGATTACCAGGGTTACAATTCTTAATTGTCCCCCTTCAGCCACTGAAAAATTTGGTAATGGACTTATTATTTTTCCACCTCTACTCTTTTAATTATTCTTGATTTAAATTAACAATCCACCCAACATCTGGTAAGCTAAGCTTATCTTCTGCCCCTATAATCACACTTTAGGCCGTAAGATCTCAATCCCAAGCATTTTATAATCTGAACAACCCTTCCTATTTCTGGATCACTTCCCCTAATACCTCTACTCTTAATACTTCTTCCCAAACAGGGAAGATAGGGTCAGTGGATTAGACTGACCCTGTCTTAGACCACTAAGCAGATTAGACCACTGAACCTAACACCTTTTTTTAAAGCATGTATCATTTACCACTAAATCTTAATTTCTCACCACTCTAATCCCTGCCTTGCCCCTTTCTCACTGTCAGTACTCACCTGACAAAACCCCAAACCTGTTAAATCCAACTCTCTGACTATTCCATAACTCTTACCAAGTAGCTGAACAAGACTGAAGAAAAACATACAACTATTCTGGTTGTTTTCACTTTAAGTTCATGACCACAAACCTCAAAGTGGGCCCTCTGTGCTGCCAGGCAATCACACTGCTCCCCTTTACAGCAACAGGCTTTGAAAAGGAGTTGACTTAGTTGCTATCTCCATTTCCTCCCCTCCCATTCTCTCTTGAAGGTACTTTGTCTGATCAGGCTTTCATTCTCATCACCCTTCTTAGTCCCAGTAGCGTTTAGCAGCGTTGATTAATCCTTCCTGTTTAGGTTTCTTTACAAGGCTTCTAAAACAACATATGGTTGTATCTTTCTTCCCACCTCGCTGGCCACTCCACTTGGCTGCTTCTGCCTCCTGACCACCCCAAGGGCTCAGTTCTCAGGACTCCTATCCTCTGTCAATACTCGGTCTCTGAGC
Source organism: Cebus imitator (assembly GCF_001604975.1). Lineage (NCBI taxonomy): Eukaryota > Metazoa > Chordata > Mammalia > Primates > Cebidae > Cebus > Cebus imitator. The sequence goes on along the minus strand of NW_016107514.1, from coordinate 5,324,778 downwards.
AAACTGTGTATTAAATATGACTTTAAATAACATATATAATCTGATGACACCCAAATTTCTATCTTCCACCCCAACCTGCTACCTGAACTCTAGAGAGATAAGCATGTATCCACCACTCTCTGCCCTGCTCACTGCACTCCAGTTGCACTGTCCTTCTTGTTGTTCCTCGTATCTGGCATATCCTGCCTCAATGTTTATATTTGAAGTTCCCTCACCAGGGATATTCTTCCTCTGAACAGTCTCATGTCCCTCTCCTCCACCATTTAGTCTCTGGTTGGTTATTATCCTATGTGGAAGACTTTCCAAGCCCTTCTAAAATAGCATCTTCTTACCCGACTCTATGGCATCTGTCACCAGCTGACAGTCCATTATTTATTTGCATGTTCATTTGCTTTACTGGCTGTCTCCCTATTAAAATGTAAGATCCATGAGGGCAGGCTATTTACTCATGTTGTTTACTGCCTGGCAAAGTGGGTACTAAAACATTTGTTGAATTTTAAGATACATGAAACTTTTCTGTTATCTCCAAAGGGTGGGATTATGAGAACCTTTCAATAGGTCAGTTATACATGTCAGTATTGTTTGAAATGTTTACAACAAGCATGTTGATATAGTTTAGATATGTGTGCCTGCCCACATCTCATGTTGGATTGCAATCCCCAATGCTGGAGGTGGGGCCTGGTGGGAGGTGTTTAGATCGTGGGGACAGATCCCTCATGGCTTGGTGCTTATGTTTACAATTGCTAGTGAGCTCTTTCAAGATTTAGTCATTTAAAAATGTGTGGCATCTTTCCCCCATATCTATTTCTCTCTCTCACCATGCTACATGCCTGCTCTGCCTTCACCTTCCACCATAACTGTAAGCTTTCTGAGGCCTCCCCAGGAGCTGAACAGATGCAGCACTATGCTTTCTGTAAAGCCTGAAGAACTGTGAGCCAATGAAAACTCTCTTCTTTATAGATTACCAAGTCGCAGGTATATCTTTATAGCAATGCAAGAACTGACTAATACACATGTATTACTTTGGTTATCAGGGAAAAAAAGAGCAAATAATAAAAATATTAAAGCTCAACAATAACAAAAAGGAATCCAATTATATGATCTGAAACTATGTATTTATGTAAGTTAAAGAGAAGTTTATAAGTAGGTCAGTAGGACCTAGACAAGGATGACAAATAAGTTTTACCTTTGAAGTCAGCTATAGTTGGCTGGCTGTGGTTGCTTGAAGCACTATATCAAAAGGGACACTGAAGCTAAGTCAGTTTTAGCAGGCAGAAGTACCATAACGAGGGATATTTTCCAGGAAAACAGAAGGAGTGGGAATAGTGGCATTCATGCTAGATGAATTCCTATGCCAGATGAATGCCACTCCATGAAGTTAAATCCAGATGTGGACTATTTTCAACCCTTTCTTTTCAGTTGGCTGCTCCCAAGAATGCCTATTTGTACACTCTTTATCTACTTGAAATTTCCATATAAATGTAAGAGATCTCAAACTTATATCCAAAACAGAACTTCTGATCTATAGTCCCCTTCAAAAACAAAAACATTACCTTTCTCCCAGTGCCCTCTCTTTCAGTAATGACACCTCATTCACTCAGTTGCCCAGATAAAAACTCTAGAGACTATCCTTAATTCCCTTCTTTCACTCAACCCTGACCCATACATTCATATTCTCAAGCAAATCTTGTTAGCTATACCCCAAAGCATTTTCCAACTTTATCTGTGTCTCTCCATATCTAAGGTTAGTGCCTAAGACCAAGCCACCATGGCATCTCATCTGGTCCACTTTAATCTAATAGCCTTCTAGCTGGTCTGCCTGTTCTCACTTGCGCCCCCTTATAATCTATTATCCACATGACAGCCAAAATCATTTTTTAAAATGAATATCAAATAATGTCACATCCTTATTGTGTCCCATTGCACTTGTAAAAAATCCAAACTCTTAACCCAGGTAATCTTCCCCAGCCTATTTCTCCAACTTTACCTCAAACCACTCTCCTCTTACTCCCTATGCTTCAGCCATACTGGCCTCCTTTCAGTATCAAAGCTGTTTTCACCATAAGACCTTTCTACCAACTGATCCCTAGACTAGAATGTTCTTCCTCTGACAAGCTTTTCTTACGACAATAAGATCTCAGGTTAAAGGTGCCTTCTTCAGAAGTCTTCCAGATCTACTCAATTTAAAGTAGAACTCAATCACTATCATATAATCATATCTTAAATCTACACAATACAAATAACTATTTGACATCTGAGCAGTCTAATTTATTAATTTGTTTGTTGTCTCACTCCCCATCACAATATAGGATCAAGACAGTGAAGATCTTGTCTTTTTAAGATTAAGTAGGTGAGAGGGCCTACTTAATAAATATTTAGTGAAGATAATTTGTGCAGTTTTCTTAATGTGTGTTATATTCAGTACAACAAGTTTCTCTTGTGGTGTCTGTGTGTGTTTATTTAGTTAAATTAGAGAAATAAATGAATGAGAACAGAACTAAGAATTCCCAATTTGGAATTAAAGTAATTCTCTGAGGTTGAAAAAGACCCACAAATTTATTTTGATTCAAATTCAAAGTGTACCAACTTTTTTTTTTTTTTTTTTTTTTTTTTTTTTTTTTTTTNAGAATTAGGTGCTGACTTTAAAACAATGAAAAACCATTTGCCCTAATGGAGCTCCAGAGTTATAATAAACAGGCTATAGCAAGTAAATGTCATGAAAAGGGTACTACAGTAGAAGGTGCTATAGGTACACTTAACTCAGCCTGGGAGGTAGAGCATCAGGAAATGCTTCCCAAAGAAGTGCCATTTAAACTGAATCTGATCTAAAGGATGAGTAGTTGTGATACATACACATGTGTTGGTGGGAAGGGATGGGGGTGGGGCAAGGAAGACATGAAGTATAAGGGTATTTTAAACAGAGGAAATATGAGCAAAGCCCAGAATCCAGAGAACTGATAATATACTCAGGGGACTAAAAATAATTTACTGTGGCTGAAGAGCAAAGTATGAACTGAGAAGTACTGAGAAAGACCAAAGAGGTCAACAAGGGTAATATCATGAAGCCCTATTACGGAGTTCAGACTTTATCCTAAGGGTAGGAGTCATTAGAGGATTAAAGTAATTTTTATATGTAACATAACCCTCATTAATAAAAGATAATTTTAGCCAATGTGAAGTGTTTAGAGGGAGACAGAGAGGTTGATGTGGAGATTGCTACAGTTTTCCAGGCAAGACATAATTGTAGCCAGAATTAGCACAGTAAGAGCAGAGACATAAGTGAATATTAAGATCTTACTCTGAGAAGTATTTAAGCAATTAGGTGAACACTAAAAGCACAAATAAAGAGGTATAGTTGTAATACTGAATAAATTACCAAAAGTCAGATTTCACAGAATATGGGACATCTAAGCTGAACTTTCAAGGAGTACAGTAAGATTTCCAAAGAAAAGAAGGTATTTCAAACTATATGAAATCCATTTTTTTCCTTTTTATATAGAGGCAGGCTCTCACTCTGTCACCCAGAGCGGCACCATCATAGCTAACTGCAGCCTTAAACTCCTGGGCTCAAGAGATCCTCCTGCCTCAGCCTCCCAAGTAGCTGCAACTATAAGTACACAACCACCATGCCCAGCTAATTTTTATTTTTTTGTAGAGACATGATGAGATCATGTTGCCGAGGCTGGTCTTATACTCTCCTGGTCTCAAACAATCCTCTTGTCTCAGCCTCTCAAAGTGCTGGGATTGTACTTGTAAGCCACTGTGCTGAGCCTATAACAGACTTTTATAGAGCAGGGCTATTTCCTTGTTCAAATAATTTGAAAAAATTAAAAAATAATCTGTGTGTTTAAAACATATATCTTATTTTTTTAGGCAGAAACTCTCTAAAAATCTCCATTTATGACTAATCGTACATTACGATTCCATCATACTCTATTAATCAATTCTAATAAACTACCAGCTATAAGAATCATGAGGGTCTGGTCTCTAGCAGCTCTCTGTTATCATTACAAAAAAGTTTTCTTGACAGTAAAATCACAATGAAAAAATAAAAACAGTTAAGACATATGCAGTGTATATGTACATTTCTAAATAACTGAAGACTTTAAAATAATGGAATATATTGTCATATCATTATGATAAAAATTAAACAATAAAATATATCTCAGGGTGAGTTAAACTTAAAAGATAACCACAATATAATCTAATTCAACAAACATTTATTGAGAATTTACACACCTACACAAGTCTATCTTTCCGTATACATTGGCACTAGAGTAGACAATAGAAAGATAAAGAGCTAGGAGACAGATGCTTCCTCAAAAATTTTGTAAGCCAGATAGGAAGACAGACATAATTCATTTCAGGAAGCATTTTTACAAGACTTCTGCAATGATAATGTGACTTTATAAATAAAAATGGTTCTAGTAGAGACTTTGATATTCTTTTACATTTAATAATGTAAGATGCAGATGTCAAAGGAATAATACACTAACTATAGTGAATATATTTTATATTCCCATAATTTTACTCTATAGATGTAATGTTGGATTCAAGAAAATTACTACTGATTTGAACTATGTCCAAAAAGTTTAACTGCCAAGTATCAAAAAGAAAAGACTGTAAGTAAGAAATACATGGCAAACACAGAAAACATATGAAGATTAAAAGAGAATATGGCTGAATGCAATGGCTCATGCCTGTAATTCCTGCATTTTGGGGGGCTGAGGTGGGCGGATCACCTGAGTTCAGGAGTTCAAGACCATCCTGGCCAACATGGTGAAACCCCATCTCTACTAAAAATACCAAAATTAGCCAGGCAGTAATGTGCAGCTGTTGCAGGTGACTGTAATCCCAGCTAGTAAGGAGGCTGATGCAGGAGAACTGCCTGAACCCAGGAGGCGGAGATGGCTGTGAGCTGAGATCATGCCACTGCACTCCAGCCTGGGCAACAGAGCAAGACTCCG
>NW_016107514.1:5283932-5319799 GCF_001604975.1 Cebus imitator | reverse complement strand
AAAAAAAAAAAAAAAAAAAAAAAAAAAAAAAAAAAAAAAAAAAAAAAAAGAAAAGAGAATCTATGTAGGAATTTCATAAAAAGCAAAGGAAAACAACATAATTATTTGTATTTTAGATCTGTAATTTAAGTAACATATTTATCTCCTAGTTCTTATTTTAATACTTGAAAGTAACAATAACACTTACCTTACAACTATAAGAATGGCTATAAGTATTGAACAGATAGGATCTGCTATCATCAGACCAAAATTTTGCATCATGATGGCAGAAGCAATTACACCAATACTTCCAAGTGTATCTGCTAGGATATGTAAAAATACACCTAGAAATAAACCATAATAAAGATCAAAACAGTATCTTTTGGTTAATTTGAAATACAAATATATCCTAGAACTATACTCTTAATTTTATATATAAAAAGCTAGATATCAATTTTAAAAGTAAGTAAGCATGTACATTCACTGTTTAGTAACCATGTAATATAATAGTACATTTTTGAATTAAAATCATTTTTCTGTTTCAAATCAACAGGGGTTAAAATATCTGACTGGTAAATTATACTTGTTCTTAACGGTATAAATGAAGTAGAGAAGCAAGGTGATTTTAAAAATTGTTTGTGAACATTCACCTCTGGCTAAAAGGAGTCCAAAAGTTAATAATTTGTTAGGGGAAGGAAACTGCATTAGGGTAAAAGAACTGGTCAAGAAAACATTTTAACTATAGATATACGTGCGTACAGCGCCCTCTGCTGGTAATTAGAATTATTACCATTTGGGACTACAATTTCCTATAAACCATAACTTTACTTATCCTGTTATTATCCTAAAAGCTCTACCTAAACTGGTTACACACTACACTCAAAGCTGATGTGAAAGAAGGCAGAGATTTGAATATTTTTAAATAAATATAAAATATATGTTGAACTTTTAATAATTAAATATTAATTTGGTAGAATACTGATGTTATACTGATATTCTAAGAACTTAAACATAGTAACATTTAGTAAGTCAAAGTTACCCAGAAAACCATTTAAAATGTCAGGAAGTAAGATTTATGTACAATATTTCCTGAGAAAACTCAACTAAGACAAATTATTTAGATCTTTAATACAAAATTTCTATATAGCAAAACATTCTCTTAAACTTCAACCATGTCTTGCTAAAAATAGAATATTCTTCAACACCATCATCTGCCCTATTTGAAAAGAAAAAGTTAATGCATAAAAAGCACATATCTATTTGAGAAATAGTTTTTCCTTTTTATTATTTGCTGCACAATAAAGGGTAAACTATAATTATTATTATTTGAAACAAAACAATAAGTTTTGCTCTTGTTGCTCAGGCTGGAGTGCAATGGCACAATCTCGGCTCACTGCAACCTCTGCTTCCCAGGTTCAAGCGATTCTCCTGCCTCAGCCTCCAGAATAGCTGGGATTACAGGTGTGCACCACCATGCCCAGCTAATTTTGTATTTTTAGTAGAGACGAGGTTTCTCCATGTTGGTCAGGCTGGTCTCGAACTCCCGACCTCAGCTGATCCCCTGCCTCGGCATCCAAAAATGCTGGGATTACAGGCATGAGCCACCACACCTGGCCTAACTATAATTACTTTTAGGTATAGAAACACAAACTTACTTCAACTCAAGAAATTTTCTCATAATTTAAAAATTGACTGGTAATGAGTCAAATCAAATCTTGTGTTCTGGGAAATTATACTTCATATTTTCTGCCACTGATGGAAATTTGTATGAAATATTGCATTAAATATAAATCATCCCTCACTACCTACATATACTTTTACATTTATATACAGTTTGACTCATTATAACTGTTCTTCAAAAAGAACTGTTCTTTAAGAACAGCTCTCGGCCAGGTGTGGTGGCTCACACCTGTAATCCCAGCACTTTAGGAGGCCGAGGCGGTGGATCACTTGAGGTCAGGAGTCGAAACCAGCCTGTCCAACATGGTGAAACTCCATCTCTACTAAAAATACAAAATTAGCTGGGCATGGTGGTGCACACCTGTAATCCCAGCTACTCGGGAGGCTGAAGCAGGAGAATCGCTTGAACCTGAGAGGCGGAGGTTGTAGTGAGCCAAGATCGTGCCGTTGCACTCCAGCCTGGGCAACAAGAGCAAAACTCCATCTCAAAAAAAAAGAAAGGACAACTCTCTTAAAAGCTCTTCCAAAACAAAAGAATTTAGTCAGATATACTTATAGAATATTCAGTTCCTATCAGCTATTTCAAATAGCAATGATTTATGTACAGTGTTTCCGGAAAAAAAAAAAAAAAACTCAACTAAGACAAATTATTCAACATTTAGATCTTTAAAACAAAATTCCTATATAGCAAAACATTCTTAAACTTCAACCATGCCTTACTAAAAACAGAACATTCTTCAACACCATCAACTGCCCTATCTGAAAAGAAAAAGTTAATGCAAAAAAAGCACATATCTACTGGAGAAATAGGTTAATAATGTTGGGCCACTTTACTTTTAAAACTAAAACTGGAAGAAAAAATACACATCAAAGGAGATTGAATGTCACTAACTACAAACTCCAATATATGATACATGCTTTTAAACATTTATATTCTTTTATCAGTGTTTTAGTAGAATAAAAAACAAAAATAACTCTAAATATAAAAGGAAAAAGAAAATAATAATTTGTTTCTGATTTTTCTTAGACTTGAAAGTCCCGTTACAATTTATTTGCTAACCTGAAAACTGATTTTATTAGTAAGTATCATTAAAACTACCTAAGCCCTTCTTACTATATAAACTATTTAAGAAGAAAAATCACTAAGAAAGAAATATAAACTAGGATGTTTAACTTATCCAAAGTTAAAAGCCTTAGAAGACGTGGTAGGATACTGATAATCTAACTTCCCAAGAACTTAGTAAGCTAAGGATCAAGGCATAGCAAATAATTGAAAAATTTAGTTAATTCAAGTTTTTTATGCATGAGTATCTATCTACCTGGTCGTTTTACAGTAAGTTTAATACCAGGTAGATATCTCTGTTCTTCAGCTATTTACTGGATTCTTCAGCCATTTACTGGACTCTTCAGCCACCATTAACTGATGAATATTCAGAAAATATAAACTTATTTTCAAAATAACTTATATAAAAGAAAATTGGGAAGGCAAATATAACTTCCTTTCCTCCAACCTGTGATGATTTTCAAAATTAAATTCTTATTATCAAGGCTAATGTATAGTACTGGATATAGATGCATCAAATATGCATGATCATAAGCTATTTCAGCAAATGTTATTCTAAAACAATTCCATATATTTTGTAAATGGAAAACTTGTGATTGGAAGACACATTTAAGCCTTCTGAAAATAAATTTCTCAGTATGAAGGAATATATTCACAGTGAAAAAATAAAAAACAAGAGTTATATGAAGAAATAGTGGTGCAGTTGAGATTGAATCAGAAACCAATCAGAAAAGTCAGACTGAAGTCAAAAGTTAATAAAGGTAAGAAGATAACAGAAAATTAGGAAAACCTGACAATAAAGTCTAAATAGAAACCCAGGGCCAGAGATTGGTTCATAACCCAACCCCTCCCAAAAAAAACTACTACAATTCATAGACATGATTGGTTTTCTCTGGCTTGTGTAACTTTGCAATATACAATTTTACACAGCTTGTAAGCTCTTACAGGTATTAGTTATGGATGGCCTACAAATATGATGGAGTTCTCACTTTGCATTAGATTTTTAGCTCTAAATTTTCCCACAACATAAAAATATATTAAATATTATTCTTGGAAAAATTATGTAATAATCTTATAAAGGCAAACATACGACTACAGACAGTCCTCAACTTAAAACGATCAGCTATGACTTTCAATTTTACGATGGTACGAAAGCAATATGTATTCAGTAGAAACTGAACTTCAAATTTTGAATTCTGGTCTTTTCCTGAGCTAGCAATAATGTGCTATGATCATCTCTCACGATGCTGAGCAGCAACAGCAGGCTCCCAGTCAGCCATGTGATCGCAAGGGTAAACAACCGATATACTTCACAGTGAACTGTATTCAATAAAGTACATCAGATATTCAACGCTTTATTACAAAATAGGCTTTGTGTTAGATGATTTTGCCCAACTGTAGGCAGATGCCAGGTGTTCTGAGCACATTTAAGGTAGGCAAGGCAAAACTACTATGTTCAGTAGGTTAGGTGTATTAAATGCATTTTCAACCTACAACATCTTTAACTTACCACAGGTTTCTTAGGCCATAACTCCACAGTAAATCAAGAAGATCTATACAATGTTTACAGTCACAGGCGTGGCCATTACTTATATTTAAGCAGAATGGTTTCTGAATCTTTTTCTTGTAAGATGTAAGTCTCACGTTACCCAAGGTGGTCTCAAACTCTTGGGCGCAAGCAATTCTCCCACCTTAGCCTCCTGAGTAGATAGGATTGTGGGGCACATGCCAACTGTACCCAGCTCAATATTTTGCTTTTCTTATTAAATCACAGAAAACAGTCAAGTGATAATTAAAAGAATGTCTGCTGATATATCTACTAGTATATTTAAAAAGATCACCAGAAAGGCTAACATTCTAAACACAAACACTATGTTATATATTTTTCTTAGAGGAAAACGTCAGACAACTAAAACTTCAAAAACTATAAAAGTGGTTTCAAAAAACTAAGAAATATAAAAATTGCTTGTCATACCTTGTAAAATCTGTCTGCTGGGTCCTGTTGTTTCTTTTAAGGAGGGGCCATCTGTAGAGAATTAAATTATTTTAAAACATGTTTTCAATTCCCCATTCAAATGTTTACAACTCAGAGTCCTTTTCATTCAAAGGCATCATCAGGAATGCATGACTATATAGCCATATCAAAATTACAAATTTTTTAAATTTAATAAAATAATTGAGTGGAGGTAAATTTAGTGGAGGTAGTTTTAAAATTCATCAAAGGTATGGAGTATTTCAGGAATTATTATATTAAAAAAGATTAAAAGCACAGGAAACTAAAAACACTGTGAAAATCTTCCAATACTCATAACATATCTTCTAATACTTTTACAATTGCAAAATTCAGAGAAAATCAAATGTACTGCTTGAAGTTATGAGGCCCAAGAAAGGAAGCCAGGATAGAAAGATAACCTGACTACGGTAATAGTTTTTCAATAGCTTCTAGCTTAATGTGGCAAACTCTTCATACAGAAGAGATAAAAATACTACTTTTTTTCATTTTGCCTTTATGATGAAAAAACTGCTATAATTTATATCCTTAAATATCTGGAAAATTACTAATTGCCTTTAACACTAAAGCAGGAAATACAGGTAAACAGGACAAAAGCTTACCAATATTTGTTTAAACAGAGCATCAGGAAGACTGATAAGCTTTGTGATCACAACTAACAAAGTATATGCTACGTCATTTGTTCATGGCCCACAGCACCAAAAAGGTCAAAGTACCCTTATCAGTACAGCTTTGGTAGAGCATTGCAATAATATTCTGCAATAATGTAACAAAGAAATGCAAAAGCATAATACCACATAATATTTCCTATCTAGATATTATACTGCCATGTGGATAGGAAGAAGTTGCTCCCCTAAAAAATCCAGCTGATAGTCAAAAGTGTGAGGGATATGCAGTTTTCAATATTATTTTGACATGCATGTGAGCAAAAATGTTGGACGAGCAAGATTTTAAGGCATACCTGTGTAACTGTTATAAAAATACAGCATATTTTAGAGACTGACACAGGCCACAGGCAAAAATAGACAAATGGGATCACATCAAATTAAAAAGCTTCTGCAAGGCAAAGGAACCAAATAACAAAATGAAAAGGCAACTTACAGAATGACAGAAAATATTAGCAAACTATGTATCTGATAAAATATATACGGAACTCACAATCAACAGCAAAAGTAAATAAGTAACCTAATTTTAAAATGATCAAAGAGTCACAGAAAGACACACAGCGCATGTTCTCACTTACTTGTGTAGTATAAAAAATCAAAACCATTGAACTCATGGATACAGAGACTAGAAGTATGGTTACCAGAGGCTGGGAAGGGTAGTGTGGTGTTGTGGGGGGAATGGGGATGGTTAATGGGTACACACACAAAAAAAAAAAAAAAAAAAAAAAAAAAAAAAAAAAAAAAAAAAAAAAAAAAAAAAAAAAAAAAAAAAAAATAGAAAGAATGAATAAGACCTACTATTTGATAGCACAACAGGGTGACTACAGTCAATAATAACTTAACTGTACCTTTCAAAATAACTAAGAGTATAACTGGATTGTTTGTAACACAAAGGATAAATGCTTGAGGTAAAGAAACCTCATCTCCATGATATGATTATTTCACACTGCATGCCTATATCAAAACATCTCATGTATACCATAAGAATATACACCAGGCCGGACGCAATGGTTCATGCCTGTAATCCCAGCACTTTGGGAGGCGGAGGAGGGTGGATCACGAGGTCAGGAGTTAGAGACCAGTTTGGGCAACCCGGTGAAACTCAGTCTCTATTAAAACACAAAAAATTAGCTGGGCATGGTGGCAGATGCCTGTAATCCCAGCTACTCGGGAGGGTGGGAGAACTGCTTGAACCCGGGAGGCAAAGGTTGCAGTGAGCTGAGATTGTGCCACTGCACTCTGGCCTGGGTGACAGAGCGAGACTCCATCTCAAAAAAAAAATGTGTGTGTATATATACACGTGTGTGTGACACACACACACATACATACATATATACCTATTGGCCAGGTACGATGGCTCACGTCTGTAATCCCAGCACTTTGGGAGGCCAAGATAGGCAGAGGAGATTGGGACCATCCTAGCTAACATGGTGAAACCCCATCTCTACTAAAAATACAAAAAATTAGCTAGACATGGTGACACATGTCTGTAATCCCAGCTACTCAGGAGGCTGAGGCAGAAGAATCGCCTGAACCTGTGTGGCAGAGGTTGCAGTGAGCTGAGATTGCATCACTGCATTCCAGCCTTGGTAAAAGAACAAGATTCCATCTCAAAAAAATTAAAAAAATAAAGAATATATGTCTACTATGTACCCACAAAATTAAAAATAAAAAAATTTATAAAAAAATAAATGAAATAAAATTTTTTTAAAAGATTAAATGGCCAAATATTTGAATGGACAGTTCTTTGAAGAAGACATACAAATGGCCGACAGGTATATGAAAAGATGCTCAACATCACTAATCATATGGGAAATGCAAATCAGAATCACAATAATATATCATATCATACCTGTCAGAATGGCTATTACCAAAAAAGCAAAAGACAAGTGTTGGCAAAGCTGTGGAGAAAAGGAAACCCTTGTATACTACTGGTGGCAATGTAAACTGGTACAGACACTATGGAAAACAGTATGGAGGGTCCTCAAAAAAATAATAATGGAACTACCATAAAATCAGCAAGCTGGGTATTATATCCATGAGAATTGAAATCAAGATCTCAAAGAGATATCTGCACTTCCATATTCACTGCAGCATAATATTCACAATAGTGAAGACATGGAAGCAACATAAATGTCCATCAACAGATGAATGGATAAAGAAATGTGGTATATCCATACAATGGAATATAATTCAGCCTTAAAGAAAGAAAGAAAATTTTGACAACATGAATGATCCTGAAGGACATTATGCTAAATGAACTAAGCCAGACACAGACAGACAAATACTACATTTATACTACTTATATGAGGAATCTAAAATAGTCAAATTCATAGAAATAGAGTGTAGAACAGTGGTTGCCAGTGGTTGGAGGAAGTTGGAAATGGGGAAATATTAGTCAAAGGCCACAAACTTTCAGTTGTGCAAAATAAATAGGTCCTAGAGATTTGTATGGCATAGTGCCCATAGTTAATACTGTTTTGTATACTTAAAAATCTGTCAAAAGTGTAGATCTTATGTTAAGTGCTCTTACTGCAAAAGAGAAAGGAAAAGAAAAGAAAAGAATAAAAAAAAGGAAGACAAAAGGAAGAAAAGGAAGACAAAAGGAAGAAAAGGGAGGAAGGAAGGAAGGAGAAAGAAAGGAAGGAAGAAAGAATTGAGTGTACAGGAAACTTTCAGTGGGAATGGACAGGTTTATTGGAGAAATCATGGTGATGGTTTCAGGCCTGCATATTTACCTCCAAACTCATCAAGTTGTATACATATTTACCTCTTTTCATATGTCAATCATATCTCAATAGAGTAGTTAGACATTTTTTTTTTTAGACAGAGTCTAGCTCTGTCGTCCAGGTTGGAGTCCTGGGTTCAAGCTATTCTCCTGCTTCATGGAAAAATTTCAAAGACTGAGGAATGAAGGGCTTAGAAGGCTCACTCTCCAAGGTCCCTTTCATATTTTCAAATCTAAAGCTTTAGGGTTCTGTCTATGTTGCAAATACGAGATAATATTTAAGCATACACTCTATTGAGACTAATCAAATTCTGTCACCTAAGTAGCTTCTATTAAGCTATATTTTATAAACTATATAAAATATACTGCAAAATAAAATACTGAGTTGATAAACACCTCATAACTTAGTACCTAATGCTATATAAGTTAGCATCTAAATATTTCTGAAGAAACATAAATATCAGGTGACAGACATCAAAAATTATAATACAAGTGGGAAAACTGAAAACCTCTACCATATTTTTAGAAGCCTATATAGCACAAAAGGCCTTGTGATGCTTAAAAAATTGTAATTTTCATTTCCTAAAATGCAATTGTTCCTCATGCACTAACACTCACTAAATATAGTGGCATTTGGGAGGATGGGAGAGGGAATAGTTAATGGGTACAAAAAAATAGTTGAAAGAATGAATAAGACCTAGTATTTGCTAGCACAACAGGGTAACTATTGTCAAATATAATTTCACTGTACATTTTAAAATAACTAAGAGAATAATTGGATTGTTTATAGCACAGGACAAATGCTTGAGGGGATGGAAACCCCGTTTACCCTTATGTGAATTACTATGTGTTACATGCCTATACCAAAATGTCTCATGTAACCCATGAATATATACAACTACGATGTACCCACAAAAATTAAAAATTAAAAATAAATACATAAAAGAGTGGCACTTTATTATGATATACGCCCTAGGAAAAAGCTAATATCCACTGCCTTATACCGAATTAATTTCATGCTATACTAAAAATAAACTAGCCCTGGGAACCATTTAGACTGATTCATTAGAAAAGAAGTTGATTGCGTATCTTTCTAATAAACTATTTCAACTAGGAAAAGTAATCATAAAAGTTTCATTTATTTGAAGGCTGTCCATTTTGTCTTCAGGCTGTACTCACCATGAGAATGAAAGTGTCCATGTCCATGAGCATGATCATGGCTATGTGCGGCACCATGTTTCACATCATGGCTATGGCAATGATCGACATGGCCATGTGGCTGATCTAGAGCACCATTAAAAAGGGAATGACTGTGTCCATGGCCTAGAAAACAAAGTGTTAGCACAGAATGTATATAAAAATATATAAATGGTTACAACTACACTGATACTAGTGCAAAGAATCAGCTCTAAACTCAGATCAATTCAAGAAACACTTACTTGTAAAAAGTGTTACAGATTTATTAGAACGATCCTAAGTTCCTGCTATGGAGTACGAGAAGGTAATAAAGCATAGAGGAAAGTGATAGACCTTACTGGAAATGAAAATAAGTACTACTTGGAAGTATACAGAAATATCCAAAGATAACATTATCTAATGTTATTCATTCATTTGAGAAACACATATTTATAATGTTTTGTGTTATAGGAATCATTCTAGGCATGGGAGATGAGGCAGTAAACAACAAAGACAAAATTCTTGGCCCCAAATTTTCAAAGTACTATTACATACACTAACACAGATTAACAAGACATATGCAAATGCTCACATTAAGGAAGACACAAGAAAGCTTCTGCATTTGGTAACAGAATCAGTAAAATTACATTAAAGCAGGTAGAAAGAGCTAAATGCAAAAGAATGCAGAATTGTCTCTCCACAGCATACCTAAAAACAACTAAGCCATCAAGAAACGTCTTATACAAGCTACTCTAAAGTACAGAAAAAGAGTGGATGCTATCCAAGTCAAAAATGCCACTTACATTTACAAAAATTCTAAATACCAGTAAATTAAATCCAGCACTGCACCATATGAAAAAATCATGACAATGAGGTTCTCCAAGACATATTTACACAGTACATTTCATACACACACACACACACCCCCCACTGCTTTTTTTTTTCAGACAGGGTCTTGCTCTGTCATCCAGGTTGGAGTACAGTGGTGTGATCTCAGCTCACTGCAACCTCCACCTCCCAGACTCAAGCGATTCTTCCATCTCAGCCTCCTGAGTGGCTAGGGCTATAGGCATGCACCACCATGCCTGGCTAATTTTGTATTTTTTTGTAGATGGAGTTTCACCATAAGTGATCCACCTGACCTGGCCTCCCAAAGTGTTAGGATTATAGGTGTGAGCCACTCTGCCTGGCCCACACAAAACTTTTTGATAAGTAGATTTGTTCTGTGGCTTTCTGATATTTATTTTATATAAATGGTATCATACCAAACAGATAAGCTACTGAGGTCTGGCAGGATCCATGATAATACGCACCACTCTGAGAAGGCACTGAGATGGAGGGTCATAAAGAAGTGGGAGGGATAGTTCAGAAAGACATTCATATAGTCTGTTGACATACTACTTTTGTTATCAGAAATCAATATGGTTTAAATTTAAAAATTAACAATTCTCTCAAGTAAATAATTATGACAGAAAACTAACAGAAAATGAAGAAACAAAGTGTTCTAACCATCATACCAGAGCCATGAGAATGTCCATGACCTCCATGTTTGAAAACAAATATTCCTATTAGGTTTACCACAAACCCAAGAATGGAAACAAGTAGCAGTCTCTCATGGTGGACATCTGGAGGGGCTAATGCTCTCTAGAAAACACATAATCCAAACAAATAGCATTGATATTCCTTCTGATTGATTAAGAAAATCATAAGGCAATATTAAACACTTTCAGTAATTTTCAGAATTAAAAGCACTAATAAAATCTGCCAAAACAGTTCATAGAAATAAAAGTAGTGCTCACACACTGTAGAAAAAGTAACAATTACTATTTTAAAATAAATATAACCATTTAAAAGCATAAATATTTGGTCCAAAACTTGCTCTTATTTGGTATCTTAAAATACTATCTTTCATGGCTCACGCCTGTAATCCCAGCACTTTGGGAGGCCAACGCGGGTGGATCACTTGAGGTCAGGAGTTCAAGACCAGCCTGGCCAACATGATGATACGCCATATCTACTAAAAATACAAATAAATTAGCCGGGTGTGGTGACATGCACCTGTAATCCAAGCTA
Source organism: Cebus imitator (assembly GCF_001604975.1). Lineage (NCBI taxonomy): Eukaryota > Metazoa > Chordata > Mammalia > Primates > Cebidae > Cebus > Cebus imitator. Next base: position 5,308,424 of record NW_016107514.1, on the reverse strand, counting down.
CTCAGAAGGCTGAGGCAGGAGAATCGCCTGAACTCAGGAGGCGGAGGTTGCACTGAGCCGAGATTGCGCCACTGCACTCCAGTCTGGGCAACAGAGCAAGACGTCATCTCAAAAAAAAAAAAAAAAAACAAAAAACAACTTCTTTTCATTCTAAATTCACTAATCTTTTGTTTTTCTTCCTTTTTAAAAAATATGCCAAATGTTAAAGATTCCCTGGAAAAACTCTCAGGTTCTAATTTCTTATTGACCTCAATATCCAGATTGTGCCTCTACATTTCATCGTGTTAACACTTCACTCATAACTTGAAAGCACGATCATTTAATTGTTTCAATTCCAAGAAGATTCATACATATTTAATTTTTTGACTATTTTGTAAGCTCCTCTTGTACACACATAATATCTTCTCTAATTCAAGATTGTCCACAATATTTAATGATAGTTGAAAACAGATGTTATATATCTTTAATTAATAAACATTTTCATTACAGAAATGTAATTTACTGGCTTTAAATCATTATCTACTATACCTCAACTCCTTCTGAGAAAATAAAAAAAGCAGTGAAGATCAAAAATAGGCCATTGACAAAGCCAGCCAGAACTTCTGCTCTAACATACCTACAGAGGAACAAAATAAATAACTGAATTATTACATTATTTCTTAAAAATTAAATCATAAAATTACATAAATTCAGAGATTCTAAACCATATGATATGGTTATAAGTGGCCAGCAAAGTCCTAGTATTTACAGTACAGTGTATTTTATTTAATACATATAGTAAAAATGAGGAAATGAATTATTATAAATTATGTTTAAAAGCAGAATGCCATAAAACACAGATTTTCACAAGCCAATCAAAAGACCTTCTTAGAGTAAGTAGTTTTAGAAAGACCTTTCACAGAAATTTAAATCTCAAGTTGCCACTGGAGAAGGATAAACAGAACCAGACAAGTGGAGAAAGAAAGAAGGATTCAGAGATAAAAAGTAGAAAAGGGGATCGGGAAAAGGGGGCTTTTTAAACTTATTAATTTCTCCTTTTCTAAGAACTCCTTATGCTTTCTGCTTCATACCTTCTAGCTTTCAAGTCTTTGGAAAGTAGAGCTTTGCTTTTGAAGTAAAATGAAATTATTTCTGACTTATCCCAGAGACAACTTGAGATTTATATTTCTAATACTTTTTCTAAGATTAATAGGTTTAGCATAAACCTTCAATTACCTATTTTTAGAATCTATGTTTAGCTTCACATAATTCTAATTAAACTATTTTAAAAATACCTGTCTTTTGTTCCATGGACTTCTGAAGCTTTCTGTTTCCTACCTGTGTGAAGCATTGGGGAAAGATTTTACTTTTCTATATGGTATATTTGGCTTAGTTAAAGTCATCAGAAAGAACTTTAACTTAGCAGTTTCAACTTAAATTAAGCATTTAACTTAGCGACATGTTCAAACACCATTCAAAGGGTGCTAACAGCAGTTAACCACTCTGGTCCTTAAACGGTATAATGTGATCATCAAAACTTGTGCTTTTCCTAGGTTTCTATGTTAACTTCTAGGTAATATGATTTTTACTGTAAAAATATTTTTAAAGAGAATTCTTGAAAATGTATTCTATAAAGTTATGTTGGAGTTTATGCTGTCAAGTGCAATCCAACATAGCGTATTTTTCTATGCCAGAAATAATGCCTATTTCTATCTTCTAACACATCCAAATAACATATTACTTGTCAAAACATCATATTTTGTTTTTCTGGTGAAAAGTTCATTAAATTCAAATAATTTGCAACCAATTTTCCATAACCTACACTTAGAAATTTACCTAAAAATCAGCAGGGTTACCATCAAAAAATAAAAAGTATTTTCGTTTAATCCACCCTGGTAGTCCCATTAACTAATGCTTGACTGAAAGCCTTTTGTGCCTGAGTTCTACCAGATTTCAAGATCAAAGGCAAGAATGCTTTTTCAGGCATCTTTTTGTTTCTAATTCCTAGCTTAGTAGGTGTGCTCCCTAAGTTCAGATAAACTGTTGGAGTGATTTAATTAGCTTGAGTTTAACACACATTTGTTAAACTTGGTTGTAGGTTCAAAACTAAGAACACATAAAAACTAAACACACTTGCCTTTACACATAACTGTGTTTACTTAACAGATTGGATATGTCTTAGAATTAGAACATGTAATTCATGAATGTGTTGTTACCTAATTAAGTATGACTGGTATTTAGATTCTTGAGCCAGGAAGAAAAATAGAAAAGATTTAAGTGTAAGTACACATGTATATACACATGTATGTATGTATCTATCTACCTACTGGAGGTATATTACTTTTATGTTAGCTTTGCTCTTTAAAAAATAAGAGTGTGGCAAGATACAAAGATGACTTTTATATAAAGAAATGCTTAAAAGTCCTTCCTTGCTCTCATATTCCACAACTCTTTCTTCTATTGCAGAGTCAGTCTGCTACTGCAGTCATCCTGAATTGGTGGGGGGTGGGGGGGGTTATGTGAATTCATTTCTATGTTTAACATGAATTAATCAGTGTCATTTTGATGTCCTGACACCAGTAGTTTACAAATGATGCTACTTATTACTACAGCAATTATTCATAGTGTTAAATATTGTACCAGCTTTTATTCTTTAATCTTTCCCACAAGAAAACACACGCACATAAGGAGGGAACAGGATTAAATTAAACATGGAAAGAATATTATTCTCTCGTATCAACTAGCTAAAGCTGAATATTAAAATCTGCTGTGGTGGTGAAGGTATTCAAAGCTATTTCTAAAAACCATTTTAGAGCAGGAGACAGTACATTCTAAATTGGAAACAATAGAAACTCTAAGCATTAAAGAACTGAGAATTTTTAATAGTCAGCTACTGTTTATTCAGAAAGACTGTTGTATTCAATTAGATTTCTGATATATAATATAAATAAGTTTCCAACAAAATTATAACTTTGGATATAATCTTTCTTTAATAATCTAAAATATACTTAATCTTTTAGTAACTATTGTTTAAATTATTTGCATATCACCAATATCATGCCATAAAAAGTGTTTTTATCTGAACTGTCAAGCTGTTTGAGTTTATAGATATACAAGATCTACTGCTCTACACTATAAAAGGTAAAATTAGTATTTTTGGCTCACTTTTTATACTTTCACAAATAACCATATCCCTTGGTTATAACTAAAATCAGCAAGTTCTGCCACAGAACTTCATATCTCCTTTTTAGCAGTCGTCACAATATACAGCTATTACTGTATTTTTACAGAACTGTTTCCCCATGAGACCACAAGTTCCTACAAGCCAAGAGGCATGTCTTATTCATCTTTATATCATTAGAACTAGAAAAGTATTTGACTTATATGGACCCTTAATAAATATCTAAAGAGAACAAAGAGCATGTGAAAGAAAGAGTGTGTGCTTGCTAAAGGAAGGAAGCAAAGCCAGAGAGAAAGAGGGAGTAGCGAAGGGACAAGAGTAAACGACAGAACAAGAGGCATAAGAGATAGTGCATGTAGGAAGGTGGTTGTAAAAAGGATAGAGAGAGGAGAGAAAGAGAGAGAGAGAGAAAGAGAGAAACTGCACAGGAAAGGGAGAGCTCAGGGAAGGAGAATCAGTGAAGGAAGGAAAGAAAGACTTGGAAAGGGAGACAAAAAGAAGTAGAGTTAAAGAGGTTAACAGAAGGGGAGGAGGAGAGATAGAGCCTGAGAGATAAAGGGTTACAAGGTAGAAGAAAAGAGCAGGAGGAAAGAAATAATAAAACAGGAAAAATATAGGGGGATAGAAGAAGAAAGAGAGAGGAAAAAAGATCATGAGCACAAGCCCAAGTGACAAGCAGCAAAGAATAAGAGAAGGAAAAGGGAGCTCAGGAGAAGATAAGAGAAAGTAAGAGCAGGAAGGTGGGAACAAGGGCATGAGATAGAAAATACAGATGATATATTTCTGAGACGGAAAATATGAGAGATAGATGAAGGAGGATGAGAATGTAAAAGAGCACTCACAGGGGAAAGGAAGAGGAGGAAAAGGACAGAGGGAAAGAATCAGTAAAAACAGTAGAAGAGAGAGGGAATAGGAAAGACAAAGGGGTGGGGAAGAGAAAGAAACAGAGTGTGCGTCCTGAGCTCTGCTTACACATATGTAATTACGCTTTAAAATATTCTGTCAACTCAAAAAAAGAAACACTCAGGCAGTGTAATCAAACAATGAAAAATCCATTGCTTCCTCCAATCAGAGGTGGCAAAAATCAAATTATGCCTCTAAGATGATCCAATGTACTCCCTTCAGCATAAAGTTACTCTACAAATATTTGATTAATTGTCCAGCAAGCATATGAGAAGAAATATGTTACATACAAGCGGATTTTTCTTCTTACCCATAAGAGAAAGCATCATTATCTCTCCATTTTGAAATAACAGAAGCTGCCAGTCCAGCCAAAATGGCAGTGCTATCGAAAAACATGTGAAAAGAGTCGGAAATCAAGCCTAAGCTGAAAAAGAACAAACACATTGACAAATTATAATAAAAACCAAATAGTAGGCATCCTTCTCTGAAAATCTAAGATTCAATCTTGGTTCATCAGGAATTAACCTTCTAAAACAATTTAAATATGCTATATAGATAGCTATCAAGGATGTCTTAAATATCTAAAAAGTAAACACTTACACCCCTGCACAAGGAAAAGCCCAGCTGCTGTGAAAGAGGTAGAAATAAAAACATCTGCTACCGGGTATGGGGTAGGAATTTGACCACCTTGGTCACTTGCAAAGGTCAGATGCCACTGAAAGAGAGGTAGGAAAAAAAAATGCCATCTGCTACTGGGACGAGGCTGATACCTACTTGCACCTAGGATCTTACAAAGCAAAGGTTTGCTATTGTTGAGTGTCCTGCTCCTCCCTTTTGAGAACAAGCTGAGGACAGTGGGGACAGGCTGGGAGAGAGGGAGAGCTGCAGGATCATTATTATTTACCCTGACACTCAGGTGCACAGGCTTGCCTGACTAGGGATACAACAAGATAACCTGGTTCCACCCTTCCCACCAAGCCTTGAATAAAGTATAGGGAACAGCAAACTATCAGTGAGAGCACAGAGATATGTGCAGAACTTGCTGAAAGCTGAAAGTAGAGCAAGAACCCTTAAAAAAATCCTCCAATACTCCAAATCCAATACTATTCACAAAGTAGCAGAAACCACTGGAAAAATTTAAAGACTGTGGTTTATCAGCAACAACCAGACACAAAACCCAGCTCAACTTCAGTTCAACTATTGACCAGATAGTTTCAAAAGTCCCACACTAAAGCTAGACAGAAAAATAGGTGGGCCTATTTCTGGACATATACAGTCTCTGTTATTCTTTTAAACATAATGGCCAGCACTCAATGACAAAATCATGAAAGAAAAAAAGAGAGACTCATTGTTAAGAACTACAACAGTCAACAGAATCAGAACCAGAAATGGCCCAGATGTTGGAACTATTAGATAGGACTTTAAAACAAATGTAATTAATATGTAAAAGGATATGGTATGAAGTTAGAGAAAATTCATTAACAAATGAAGAATTTCTGCAGATAAAAACTATAAAAGAATATAATGGAAATGATAAATTTGTTTTAATTACAATATGGAGGAATAATATTCATGGGCTTCTGAGCAGATTGACACAGAGAGAAAGAATCAGTTAGGTCAAAAGAAGTTATATGAAGTTCAACACACAGAGAAAAGGGAGTAGAAACAAACAAAGAAAACTGAGCATCCCAAACCTGTCTGAAAGTACTGAACATACTAAAATATATGTATTTAGAGTCTCAGGAGCTGAGAAGAAAAAAAGAAAGGGGTAGGAAAAGTATTTAAAGAGAAAATGTTTCAGAATTTTCCAAAATTCATAAAAGAAAAGAAATCACACAGATCCAAGAAGCTTAATGAGCCTCAAGTGAGGAAAAAACCCTATACACTTCACAAACCACTAAACACCAAAGAGAAAGAAAAAAAGTTTAGAAAACCAGAGGGGAAAAAATAGAAAATTAAAAAAATAAAGATATAATTTATAGCATGTTTCTCATCAGAAACTATTCAAGCCAGAATGCAATGGAGCAACATCTTTAAAGTATTGCAAGAGAAAAAAACTACTGTCAACAACCTAATGTATGACAGTAATAGCATACGGGATGGAATAAGAAAATCAAAGCGTATCATTGTAAGGTTCTTATCAAATAGATACATGAAATGACGTATTATTTGTGATAACTTAAAGATTAATACTATACATACTAAAGCACCCACTAAGAAAAGCCACCAAAAGGAGGACAGGAAATCCTCTACCAACACAAAGCAGACGTTCTGCTATCACTGGGGATGGAGCAGGAAAGCTGTCTCCATCCAGGACCATACACATACACACAGTAGAGTTTGGCTGTCACAGAAGGAGTAAAAATGTTGACAAAAATCATACCCCTGAGGTTTAGGCTTACAGAATCTACCAAAGATGAAGACTAGGTCAAGTTAACAGTAAATCACCATAAACTGGGTACTGAATAACAAGCAACAGCAGTCTACAGCTTGGGTAGGGGCAAGAGCATGAAGAAATGCGCTTCTGTGGCACAGGCACCATACAGGGTCTACTAAAAGCACAAGGTCTAATCAACTAATGGTCTGATGAGACAAGGCATAGCTATTTCTGATCATAAATGCTATTACCTCAGTATATACTGTTTTTTACTCATAATGTCCAGTATTTGATAAAAAATTTCAAGATACACAAAAAAAGCCAAAAAAAAAAAAAAAAAAAAAAAAAAAAAAAAAAAAAAAAAAAAAAAAAAAAAAAAAGTCACTGTGGAGAAAGCAGTTAACAGAACCAGACCAAGATATTGACTGAAATACGGGAACTATTATAAACTGTAATTAATATATTAAAGGATCTATAGAAAAAATGGACAAAATATATGAGCCAATGGGGACATCAGTAGAGAACTGGGAAATATAAAAAACAATCAAATGAAAATGCTAGAAACAAAAAACAAGGTATTAGCGATAAATAATTCTTCCAATTGGCTTATCAAAGACTGGACACAGTTGAGGAAAGAAATCAGTGAACTTGAAGAGAAGTTAATAAAAATTTTCTGAAAGCAATCATCAGTTCAGTCTTTAAAAACAAGCTTCTGAAGTCCGAATACCTAGGTTCAAATCTCACCTCCATATTTACTAGTTCTGTGACTACTAAGCAGCTTAACTTCTTTATGCCTCAATTTAGCCATCACTTAAACAGAGTAATAGTATAAAAGTGCCATAATTGTTATAATAATTGAGTTAATATATGTGAAACATTTACCACAATGCTTGTCACATTAAAGACATATAAATATTCCTATTATTACTACTAATTATTAATAAATTACAATTAATTATTAACTATTACTAATGCTTATAATGTTCCCAAGCACGACCCACACCTCTTAATATTTGGCTAGATGCTAGAGCTTTCTAGCTGGAAGTGCTACAAACTAAAAGTCAAAAACATTCTACATAGTTTTAAAGTACAGTTTTAAATTTTTCTCATAATTTGGAATTATACAATTCAAAACTAAGTCAAAGCACATTATTTACCCACAAGAAAAAGCACAGTAATTTATAGATCTCTGCCAAATCTTTACAAAAGAGTTTAGAAAATGTCTTAAACTTTTATCATGAACCTTATTTATTCCATTGAAACACAGATAGATGTATTAGAAAGTTTAAGTGCAGATAGTACTTTAACCATCTCATCTGATACCTAACTCAAAGCAGAATTAGAATCTGTGAATACATGAAAAAGCAAAATGATAGAACTGATACATGAGGACAAGGTAAGGGGCATGTTATTCATGCAATTCTCTTAGATTTAATACTTTAAGATTTGTTCTTGGTTACTGAAAATTATACACTTCAACCATAACATCTGTGTAACATGAAAAATGATTTATTTTGAAGTATGAAAGACTCATGTGAAGAATATTTCTATGCTATGATAAAACTAATAAAGACATTGTCTATGATTTTGTTTTCTACCCCCAAGAAAAGATTAACATGACAAAATACTGTTAAAATTTGATTTCAGAAAACTATCTTTCTATTCTGATAATTTGGCATAATTGTGTTCACTTTATGGAATTTTGTTACTAAATTTAAAAGTTAATTTTGGGAACTAAATTAGACTACATATTTAACAGGTTTATTTTTTCCTCCTTAGATATGGTTTTTAAATGTTTTAATTTCTTAATGTGTTTTATTAGTATATATGACTTTTATTTTAAATGACTGTAATCAGTTTTAGAAGGCAGGGCATTCATTCTAAATAAACATATACTAATTTATTGATCTATTCTACTATCTATTTCACTATATATTTAGTAAGACATTTTCATGGGTTGAATTGTGTTCCTGCTCCCAGATTCATATGTTGAAGTCCTAACCTCTAGTATCTGAGAATATGACCTTATTTAGAAACAGGTTCAATGCAGATGTAATTAGTTAAGATTAGATCATTAAGGTGAGCTCTAATCCAGTGTCTTTATAAAAAAGAGAAATTTGGAAGAGGACACATAGATCAGCATGCGACGATAAGGCAGAGATCAGGTGATACTCCTATAAGCCAAAGGTTGTCCAAGATTACCAGCAAACCAAGTGAAGCTACAGAAAGATCATGGAACAGATTCTTCCTCAGAGCTCTGAGAAAAAAAATCAACCCTGATGACATCTTGATCTCAGACTTCTAATTTCTAGAACTGTGAGACAATAAATTGCTGTGGTTTAACCCACCTAGTTTGTGGTGTTTTGTTACATCAACCTAGGAAACTAATACATGCTACTTTTTTCTTTTAACAAATTTATTTTATATACATACAATATACACCAAACATTACCTTAATGCAAAAAAATAAATTCCTTTTGCATACAATAGTAGTCAAGTTCCTTTTAAAGAGGTGTGGCTATAGCATGATAATTTTAATACTTATCAAAATGAAATTTTATTTATATTTTAAGTAAATTTAATTAGCCTTAAAATATTATTTGTAGTACTTAATAAAATGTGACTACCTGAAAAACTACTCCCTCTTCTGAGATGGAAGAACATTATGCTCTCTTAAAACATTGCAATATGAGCTACTTTCCCTTAAACCTGATGTCATGATTTAAAATTACCTAGCTGCAAATACACACAAACTCATGTGAAAAAGTCTACTTTTAGTTCTCTGCTCACCTATCACATGTAAAAGTACTGCAAATGAGGAATGTCAATTTTACTGCTCATATTCAATCTTAGCATATGTTTCTGATTACGAATTATATTTAAACTATACGGCATAAATTTCCTTAAAAAATAAAGGCAGCATAGAAAATACCTAAGGTTATATGATTGAAACACCAAAGGTAACTTCAGTAAACCATGATAAAGAAAAACTGGTTGTGAAAATCTATACATTGTTGTACACTCCTCTTTAAACAATGCTAGTTTCTCTAAAATGTATTTGCAAACTTTTTTAAATGACTACCTTCTAAAGAGATTTTAACATGGAAAACCAGCCAGGTGCAGTGGCTCATGCCTGTAATCCCAGCACTTTGGAAGGCCAAGGTGGGTGGATCATCTTAAGTCAGGAGTTCAAGACCAGCCTGTCCAGCATGGCAAAACCCCCTCTCTCCTTAAAATACAAAAGTTAGCAGGGCTTGGTGGCATGCACCTCTACTCCCAGCTACTTGGGAGGCTCAGGTGGAACAATTGCTTAAAGTCAGGAGGCGGAGGTTACAGTGAGCCAAGATCACACTACTGCACTCCAGCCTGGGCAACACATTAAAACTCTGTCTCAAAAAGAAAAAAAAAAAAAGAAAACTTCTTAGTGTATAAAGGAGAAACCTGAATATGGAAGCAAAAACAGCATAAATGTCAACAGAACATATAGCAAAAGAAACTTTTGAAAAGAATTTTATTTATGGTCTATTGGAGGTAAAAACAAAGAAAGGGAGAAGAGAAGCTATAAATTAAGAGAGACTTAAGAGACATATAAGCTAAATACTACGTATGGATCTTGTTTGATTTCTAATCTGTAAAACCAAATGTGAAAAGAATTATGAGACAATGAGGAACACCTGAATACTCACTGCCTGCTATTAAGGAGTCATTAGCTTCACAGGTGATAATGGTTTTGGGTTATGTTAAAGGAGAGTGGATTTTATCTTTTAGAGACGTATGATGAAACAGTTATGGAAGAAATTACATCTTCTGTCTGTTTTAAATCAATCCAGTAGTGGGACAGGGACAACAGATGAAATAAGATAGACCATGTACTGATAAATGTTAAGGCTGGGTGATGGGTACATGAGATCCATTAAACTCTCTACTTTTATATATGTTTAAAATATCACATGATAAAAAAAATTTTTTAAAGGTTTATTGGTAACTAAGCTAACAGTATATTTATATTGTTTGTTAAACATGTGTTCAAAATTGAAAATAAGGAATCATCATAATTCACAAATCCTTTACCAGCTAGTTTCCATGATGGGGAAAGATTGGGGGGGGAATATTAATAATAACTACCAATTTATTATCAGGAAATTAGAAAATTCTTAGAATCCTGACCTTGGCAAAGTCAATAAACTAAATGAGTTACAGTAAAATAACTCACAACTCCACTACATTCCATTATACAGACCCTTATTTTAAAAAAATTCTCAGCAGCATGGAATACTTATCTATGTTTTTAAGGTGGAAAATAAAACTATAGGAAAGCAAAAGGCATCACCATAAGCTAGTAAGTAATGCTGCCTTTTGAGAGGAAAAGTTGATTTTAAAAGACTAAGATATATGAAAATTTGAATAGAAAAGCATGTGATTGATATTAGTATTTTTCTTCACTAAGGAGTTACAAACATCTGCTGTGAAATAATATATTGAAGTAAAATGAAATAAATGTCTCGTATTGTGTTAAACATTTCTCGAACAAATATTTACTTTGTTAACACAAAGACATTAACCTTTAGAGTTACCTAAGTGTCCTCTATGTCTAAGGGAAAAACGGTTCTAACAGCTTTGGTAAGAAATACTACTGAAATTAAATCTGCTAATAATGAGGTAAAAATAAAAGAAAACCATAAAAACACAAACTATATTGAGATACTAGAAAAAAACAGCATGATGGGATTGACAACTTGGACAATAGGCTCTGCTGCTCACTTGGGAAGTAAAAAACTCTAGGCCTCAATTTTCCACCAATAGAAGATCATAGGTTAGTTTCTCTCTCTCATAAAGACTACATTTGCAAGTAGGCAGGACCATGTGATAAAGTTTTGGTGAATGCACTGTGTGTTAGCATCCAGATAAATCTTAAAAAAATAACATGCACACCTTTTGCCTCTTTTTCTCTGCATTCTAGACATTATGCTGCCAGGGATGGCTAGAACACTAGCAGCCATCGTGGAAATGAAGTTTTATCTTGTTTAAGCAAGGATTATTTTAGGTTTTTGTTTTGTTTTGTTTTGTTTTGAAATAGAGTATTACTCTGTTGCCCAGGCTGGAGGGTGGTGGTGCAATCTCGGCTCACTGCAACCTGTCTCCCAGGTTCAAGCAATGTTTGTGCCTCAGCCTCCCACGTAGCTGGGATTATAGGTGTGCAGTTTTTCTGTAACTTGAAAACAAACTTAACCCTAGATGGTACAAAACTACTTTCTTACACTATGTTACCTTGAAATTAGTCAGTTACTCAATAATCAATTAGTAAATGAAAAATAAAATACTAGAAGGAAAGCATCCTAGAAGAAAGGGAAAAATCACATACAGTATTTTTACCATTTTCTTCACAATTTCTAAGAGTGAGAGAAAGGGATTTAATGTTTTGTCATTGTTGTTTTCCCTTAACAGGGATAGTTGCCATGTTTAGTATAGGTAGTGTCATTCTATACATTAATTATTCCCTCATTCTTTCATTTAGCAAATATGTATTAAGCATCCACTATGTGCTATGTACTAAAGTAACTGCATAAGATAGAAAAGATCCCTACATTAATAAAGTTTACATTCTATCGGAAAGGTGAAAGGTAGCAGATATTTAATGAGGGGGAGAAATATATAATAACCACCTATTCTTCCACTGAACATACCTACTCATCATCAAATATATAAATCAACTATAATTAAGTTCTTTCATTAAAATGAAGGCTCTGAACAAAAACTAGAACAATATAACATTTGTTAAAATTAGGTACACTGTTTCTATGAACCTTTATTTGTGAAGTGTTTTATTCATGTTTTAGTCCTCTATGGGAAAAAATTCCTGAGATTTCATGTTCCCAACAAGTTGAACTTTATTTTTACAGAATGAAATTCAACACAGAATTGACAATGACACACAAAATGAGTTTTGAAAGAAATATAATCAAGGAACTCTAAAGCTAATCGAACCTACAGGAACAGAGATAATCTGGTCTTATAAAGAAATTATTGGTCAGTCAACAAAAGGAATTAAAAATTTGGGTGTCTAAATAAAACACAGAAACTCAGATTATAAAAAGTCCAGAGAAATTTCTAAATCTGCCCAAATATCAATGAGATCTGTACTCAAAATTAATATTTAAGAATAATTGGTTGTAAATATGGAGATTAAAGTAAATGGGCATGAGATGACAGACACGTGTTAAATGATCTAGGTACAACACACACTGCAGCTAGATTTCAAATCTAGCTAGAAGACATAACACAATGACAAACAGCATAAGCTGGACTGGTAAAGAAGAACATGTCACCTACAACTTATGTTTTTGTTATGCACTGCTGCATATTAATTTAAAAAACAATGGTTTTAGTAATTTCTCCAATAGATCTCTACAGATCAGAAGTTACTACAGATGCAACTTTCCATGAAAGGTGGTTTAGCAACTTCAAGTATGAATCTCTTGAACCAGATATTTCACAGGGTGACATGCAAAGAAAGGAAAGCCATAGTGAAATATTGCAATATAAACTATCTGTAGCAAAATATGCATATATAAGCTATGATACACTCTTGATACAATCAGTACATATGCCAAAATTATAGCATAATTTAGGAAAAGAAAAATGTAAAATATATTGTAAATATATATTTATGATAAAGTGTGATTGCAAGAAAAAGTGTTTCCAACATCTACAACATATTACAGTGTGTTAATATTACGGGATTAAAAAATTAATCTATGATGGGGTATCCTTCAGATAAACATATCTGATTCCCAAAGGATTCAAAATGGTTATTACAAATATTAAGACTTCACTGTGTCAATATGCCTTTATACCCAAGTGTTGACTAAACCAGTAACCTTCATAATCTGCTGTTTATTATTTTTTGTAAAACTGAATTGATGGTTGAATTGAAAGAAGCCCACGTATTACAAAAAAGTATACATGTCACAAACCTGGTGATATTACCTGTCAATGTTTGATCTCAACAGAAGTAAAGATCAAGGACAGCAATTTTCCCTGAAAATGGGTCTTCAAGAACAGAGACTAAGTCTATTTAATAAATAGAAAATAGGTTCTTAATCTAGAGTCCAAGATTTAGTACAGGGAACCCAACAACATCCTGAAGATTTATGTACAGTTCTGAGTGTTGGCTTTTATCAGATTTTTGAATGAGTATGCGATCTAAAGAAAGAATTAGTACACCTAGGAGTGTGATGGTCTTACTGTCAGCAGAACAACTTCATAAGACCTTAAGTTACTCAACAGCAAATACCTGAATAATAGTAACTTCAGTACCAGAGAGTTATACCCTAGATTTTCCTACTCCTAAAGATGTTTCAAAGACAAAAACAAAAACCAAAACCTCCAAAGGTGCCACCAAAAGCCAAGAAATGTTAAAGTTTTAGAAAACTATATGGGATTTTTCCATCGCAGTTAAGACTACAGGAAAATCATGAGTCAGTTTCAGCATTAAAGAGAGAAGACAATGACACTTATTTCTCCAGATATCCCTTTATAAAACCTCTTCCCCATTCCAAGCCCAAATAACAAACTAAGTAGAACATCTCACATATACCCTCTCAGAACCTTAAGAGTGAAATCCAAATGCCACTCCCCCGAGAGAGGCAGCAAACAGGTTTCTCCCAATTACAACAAAGTGAGTAAAGCTAAGGCCTGCAATTAGAAATGAAGGATTCTGTTCATCTGCTAAAATAATAAGGGGGCTTTGTCCGTCTTGTCTGATGGAGCTGGAGGGAAGGGTGACAAGAGAGGTTGCACAGGATAGGCCTCAGATCTTCCTCAAGAAATGTGGCCCTACCAGATTGGTGCGGGTATGAGAAAGGAACTCAGCAGCAGAGGTAGGTGCCAAAGGTAAGACCTGAACCTCCCGGTGAGGAGCGACGTGGCATTAAGCAAACAGTGCTTCGTCCCCCCCACACACACCCTGCTTCCGCCCAAACCATTTTCCGCTTTGGTTACCAGTTACTCCAGATGCCGTAGAGTAGTTCCACAAAAGCGAAAGAGAGGTTCAGGCACAGGAAGAAAAACAGGTTCCGGGACGTCTTGTCGGACAGGATAGACCTGGGCATGGTACACGTGGAAAAGAGCCGGGAGAGTTAAGGAGGTGCCAGGACCCCGAGACTGGGTACCTTTTTCAAGACCCTCCCAATTGACACGCTCCTTTGCTCACATCCAGGGGTTTGAAGGGGAGTTTCTGATGCTCCCTCCCTGGACCTCAGGCCACCCTGAGGTCTGGGCCTTCTCCCTTTCTGCCGGACACCCCCTCCCCGCAAACACAGCACCCCGCACCTAAACCAGCCCGAGATCTTGCCGAACAAATTGAACTTGGGTGGTTTGTATTCATCGTCCTTGATGGACAGGGGCAACATCTTCTCTGCCCGGCGAAGGGCCGGGTCTACTCCCTTCTAGAAGAGCTTCCGTGGGGTGATGGCAGTGATAGTTGAGACGCCTCAGACGGGAATCCCCAGCGCTAGTCCCGGCCCGCGCGCCGCTGCTAGACACAGACAGACCCAGACACACTCCCGGGAACTCGCTTACTTCCGGCCCGGGCCGCGCAACGCGTCCTGGGACTGGAAAGGAGGGAGGCCGGTCGCGGGCGGGGCCTGCGCGGCGGAGGGCGGGGTTTGGGCCGGAGGGCGGGGCTTGCGGCGGGGGCGGGGTGGGAGCGGTGTTGGAGCTGTTGAGGGACGCTGGATGGCAATTACCAGAGGGTGTGAGGTGGTGACCTGGGGTGGAGTCCTGCCACCCGGACTCGGGAAGAAAATCCTAAGGTGACGACCCGCAGACTGCGCTGGCGGGAGATGGAGAGCCCGCTCACGCCCACCCGACCGCCTACCACTAGTGTTCCCGGATGCATGTGCTCCAGCGCCTGCCCTTTCGCCATTTCCCCCCATTGGCATTAAATCCTGGTGTGGTAGATTATCAGTGATTAAAAGTCTAGACAGCCACGTGTTCTATTGCCGCCAGTCTGCAGGAAACACAAGTGATCGTTTTGCTGCGTTAACTCTATGGGCGCCCAAATCTTAGGAATCCATTACACGCCACCACCAAAACAAAGCTTGACCTCCTGGACTGCCACGCAGGAGGCGATCAACGTTTTTCTTTCTTTCCTTATTTTTTAAAGAGACAGGGTCTCGTTTTGTCACCCAGGCTGGAGCGCAATGACAGCACCAAAGCTCACTGCAGCCTGGAACTCCCAGGCGCAAGTCATCCTCCCTCCTCAGCCTGGGAGTAGCTGGGACCCAGGGCGCTCGCCACCACGCCTGGCATCAATCAACGTCTTTTAAAATAAAGGCTGTTAAACGTATTATATAAAAGAAGCTTTTTACTGGTAGGTCCTACGAGACGTGCGTGATTTTTAGGTTTGGTTAATGCATTGTTTTCCCTACAATCTCAACCCGCGGAAACCCCGAAACTCTAGAATTCGGGCAGGTCCCTTTCGCTTCCAGGTCACCCCCGGGGCAGCAGCCGCCGCTCTAATTCTTGTCAGAACCTCCGGGCCAGTTTCAGGAACGTGAAGGCAGAAGCTGGCGCCTCTGTGGGATGTGAGGGCGTGCAGAGCGCGGGGAGGGGAGCCCCACTGGCCTTTCCTGGGCACCCGTGGTCGATGGGAACACTCCTTCGGGCACCTTTCCGGGAAGTTGTTTGGCTGAGGGCAGGTGGTCCGTCACGTGAGTGATTAAAAGTTGTTACCTTGGAGAAGAAATGGGGGAAAAGATGGGCGTTCGGAGTTAGGCTGGAAACTACAAAACAGAGCTTCTTGGGAATGCCTTTTAGGCTAACAGGAAGTGGAGCGTCACCGAAAGGGAGGGGCGGCCACTCGGGGACTGTCCCCTGCTCCAGGCGCTCACTTTGCAGGCGGCGCTTTTTCCAGGTTGTTAATCCAGCGAATAGGGAAGGGTAGATGCAAGCTGCTTGATTTAGAAAAAAAACAAAAATGAGCAAACGAGACGCCCCTTCCGTTTTATGATAGCCAAGCTGCATGGAAACAAATCGTCTGGCCCTACTGCAACCTACTGCACTCGAGGTAAGAAGACAGCAAAATTCTCCAGTGTTTATATATACATATATACATATATATATATATATTTTTTTTTTTTGCAATGAGGATATATACATGGTTTGCTCTCGTTCTTGGAACTTTGTGTGCCTGTGTGGGGTAGTAATTAAGTGGTTTTATTTTTGAAAATACTTATTCTACAATTTTGAAAAATGTTCATGTTAATTAAAACTGCTGTGTAAAAACAGCTAGGTTTCAGAAGTAAGTTCTGAGAAGAGTATTTTGTCTTTACCTTTGTTAGCGTATATTTCATTATTTTAATTTAAATGTAGAAATATTTAAAATTAGTAGCATTTACTCTTTTTTTGGAAGGAAGTTTTTGTGTTAGCAGTAGACCTAGAATCTTAACTCTGCTGCAATGCTGAGGAAAAAATAATTGGGTGCAAACTAGATAGTTTAAAGATAAATAATTCTATGGTAATTGCATTTTTCTCCCAAACGCCTTTATTCGATATGATTTAACCTGGGGGAAAGAAGAAGTACATAGAAATAAATTTCAGCAACTGATTTCCAGCATAATCCTAACTCATCAAGGTCAGCTGCATTTTGAACTTAGGTTTTTGTATTCTGCTTTTAAAAATAAATCCTATATTTTATATCGTATTGCTACAAATCAGAAATTGCTTAACTGGTTTATGGAGAAACCTAAATTGCCCTTTTTCAAATAGTTTTGAAACAGGTACAAGAAATTGAAGTTTAATTTCAGTTACAGCAGTTTCCAGAGACTCCCAAATTCCCCCACTTCCCACCCCCAAAGATATATGATAGAAGTGATGTCTTCACATCTTTCAGTCTTAAAGAGCATAATGACCAAATTTAAAATTAAAGACAGTTTATTTGCAATATAAAAGTGTAGGTGGACACTATTTAAATCAGGAAAAGTTCTATGAGTGAAAAACGTTAGGCTGTGCCTCACTTCTTTTGTCATTGTGAAATACTGTTTGTCCCATATATGTTAACTTATCTTTGTTGTCAAATCAAAGCTTGTTTCATTCATTCAACAGTCATTTAATGAATGTCTACTATGTACCAGGCTACATGCTGGGCACTGGGGATACAAACCCAGATAAGTCAAAGTTCTTTCCCTGGAGGAATTTTATGGAGGTGAGAAGCTGTGAAGAGAGGGGTGTTGTGACAGGAAAATCAGCCCATTATTTTAAACCTGTGTGATGTTTAAAATTTACTCAAGGGATGCCCTTGGAGCAGTGTGGAGGGACAGCTATCAGTCAATAAGTCTTCCTATATTTATTAAGCCTTTCCTTTTGCCCTTTCAATATGTTGTGTTGGAAAATCAAAAATGATTCTTCAACTCTGTTCAAATGGTCAGTATCTTGGAAGTCGCCAATCAGAATTCTTAATTCCTTTGTATGTTACAAGATTGAATACATTTGTAGGATCATAAAATAGATATACTAATGAACATTTTAAAACTAAAAAATGGATTTCTACCCTGAACTTTTAAATATGTTTTTATATCCTCTCCTACCAACTAATTACATTAGGTTAGCTATGCAGACTCTATGGGTGGAAAAGCCCCAGCTGCTCAGACATGTGATTGAGGGTTCTGAGAAATGAAAGCAGGGAGAATTAAGGGGCAGAAGCTCATCTCAGTCATGGTTCCAGCTCCTTTTGGGCAATGGTCAGCAAGGAATAGGAAAAGTGCTATCTGTCATTCCTCAGTAATCAGCTTTGGCATTTATCTGCAACCCTGTTTGCCCCTTTTAGATACTTCAAATTGAGTGCCCTGGGAACTGTTGGTAAAAAAAGGAGTTGTAAAGGTACATAAGACTACAAATTCTTATGAATCTAGAAATTGGATACAAATACAAATTGCTAACATGTTCAGATGTTTTGCTTATGCCATATATCCTCTGGTTTCACATGTGGTGTAACATTAGGTAGTTGGGATCATGTGCATTTATTTTGCTTCTGGACCCTTGAATTAGGATTCTCTAGAGGGACAGAACTGATAGCATAGATATATGCATGAAAGGGAGTTTATTAAGGAGAACTGACTCAAAGAATCACAACTTCAAGTTCCACAACAGACCATCTGCAAGTTGAGGAGCAAGCCAGTAGTGTCTCCGTTGGAGTCCCAAAACCTCAAAGGTAGAGAAACCGACAGTGGAGGCTTCAGTCTGTGGCCAAAGGCCTGAAAGCACCTGAAAATCCACTGGCGTAAGTCCAAGAATCCAACAGTCAAATAACTTGGAGTCTGATGTTGAAGGGCAAGAAGCATCCAGCACAGAGGAAGATGAAGCCAGAGGACTCAGCAAGTCAGCTTCTCCCACCTTCTTCTGCCTGCTTTTCCTTTTCGTGCTAGCAGCCGATTGGATGGTGGCCACTGGGTCTTCCTCTCATAGCCCACTGACTCAAATGTTAATCTCTGCTGGCAACACTCAGTAACACCTAGATATACCTAGAAACAATACTTTGCATCTTTTAATTCAATCAAGTGGACACTTAATATTAACCATCACAAGTCTACCCCTTGTCAACTTAAACCCATACACATTTCTTGAAATCATACCTAATCTCCAAGTAAATGAAACTGCCTTTGCAAAAAATATAACTGAGGAAATTATGAGGGTGAAAGATATCAGACCTAACCAACTCCATCTTTCTTCTATATGTCTAAACTGTCCTTGTTCATTCCTTTGGAAGGAATTTAGTTTATAGTTTAAATAATAGTCTTTCCCAAAAGCTAAACTGTTCTTGTAAAATGATTGAAAGGCCAGCAGCCACCAAGTTAGGATAAGAGGGGTTGGAATTCTAAATATTACTAGCAATTATTCCAGAGGTCATAAAATTTGCAACTTCTCTAATTACTCTTGAACATAACATCACTATTGTGAACCTAAGATTGCCCTTTTGAGATGCCTTTTCAGGTTTTTCATTTCTCATATCTGAATGGCCCCACCTGGACCTGCCAACCAGATCTGTAGCCCCGACCCTGCAGCAGCATAAAAGGATGGCTTCGACTCCCTAAGATTTCATCCACAAGCTAAATCAGTACCCCCAATTCACTGGCCCACCACCCACCAGATTATGCTTAAAAACTCTGATCCCTGAGTTTTACAGGAGATTGATTTGAGTAGCAATAAAAACTCTGTTCTTCTGCACAGCCAGCTCTGTGTAGATTACTCTTTCTCTATTGCAATTCTCCTGTCTTGATAAATCCGTTCTGCCTAGGCAGCAGGCAAGGTGAACCCATTGCATGGTTACATAAAAGCAATAATACAGCCATAATTATGCCTAACAATGCAGCTATCCTTTATACAACCAGAAGCACACTAATCCTTAACTTAAATGCTATTACATAAAGTTAACAACACTTCAATGTTGGTATGATGTCAATAAATGTCACATGATACAGGAAAAAGAGAGGAAATAAAATTAAGATATTTTCCTAGTATAAGTGTACACACGCATAAACAAATTCTTAATAAAATAAGGAGGAAAACTCATGACAATTAGAGTCCTTTTTCTGCAACTGATCACGTGCTCATAGCAGATACTGATCACTGCCTTCTTCTACTACCCATTCTTTATTACCTTTGCTTTCAGCAAGAACCTCAGCAGGTCATAGTTTTTTACTTGGTAGAGTAAACTGGTACTTCAGAGAGTGGGGCATTGCTACAAAAATACCCCCAAATGTGGAAGAGACTTTTGAATTGGGTAGCAGGCAGAGGTTAGAGAAGTTTGGAGGGCTCAAAAGACAGGAAGATGTGAGGAAGTTTGGAACTTCCTAGAGACTTGTCAAATGGTTTTGACCAAAATGCTGATAGTGATGTGGACAATGAAGTCCAGGGTGATGTGGTCTCAGAAGGAGATGATGAACTTATTGGGAACTGGAGTAAAGGTCACTCTTGCTATGCTTTAGCAAAGAGGGTGGTGGCATTTTGCCCCTGCCCCAGAGATCTGTGAGTCTTTAAACTTGAGAGAGATTATCTGAATTTGGAACTTATGTTTAAAAGGGAAGCAGAGCATAAAAGTTTGGAAAATTTGCAGCCTGGCTATATGGTAGAAAAGAAAAACCCATTTCTGGGGTGGAATTCAAGCCAGCTGCAAAAATTTGGATAAGTAACAAGGAGCCTAATGTTAATCACCAAGACAATGGGAAAATTTCTCCAGGGCAGGTCAGAGACCTTCACGGCAGCTTCTCCCATCACAGGCCCAGAGGTGTGGGAAGGAAAAACGGTTTCATGGTTTGGGTCCAGGGTCCCACTCCTGCTCTGTGCAGCCTTGGGACTTGGTGCCCTGTGTCTCAGTCATGGCTAAAAGGGAACAAAAGCTCAGAACATTGCTTCAGAGGGTGCAAGCCCCAAGCCTTGGCAGCTTGTACATTGTATTGAGCCTATGGATGCACAGAAGTCAAGAATTAAGGTTTAGGAGCCTCTGCTTACATTTCAGAGGATGTATGAAAATGCCTGGATGTCCAGGCAGAAAATTGCTGCAGGGGTGGAGCCCTCATGGAGAATCTCTGCTAGGGCAGCGTGGAAGGGAAATGTGGGGTTGGAGCCGCCACAAAAGTTCCCGCTGGGGCACTGCTTAGTGGAGCTGTGAGCTGTGGTAAAACAACAGACAGCTTGTACCATGTGCTTGGAAAAGCCACAGACACTTGAATGCCAGCCCGTGAAAGCAACCAGAAGTGGGGCTGTACCCTGAAAAGCCACAGGGGTAGAGCTTCCCAAGGCCCTAAGGGCCCACCTCTCGCATCTGCATGATATAGGTGTGAGACACAAAATCAAAGGAGATTATTTACGGACCTTAAGATTTAATGACTCCCCTGCTGGAATTCGGACTTGCATGGGCCTGTAGCCCCTTTGTTTTGGCCAGTTTCTCCCATTTGGAATGGGAGCATTTTTCCAGTGCCTGTACCCCCATTGTATCTTTGAAGGAACTAGCTTTTGATTTTACAGGCTCCTAAGCAGAAGGGACTTGCCTTGTCTCAGATAAGACTTTGAACTTGTACTTTTGGGTTAATGTTGGAATGAGTTAAGACTTTGGAGGACAATTGGGAAGGCATGATTGTGTTTTGAAATGAAATTTGGGAGGGGCTAGGGTGGAATAATATGGTTTGGCTGTATCTCCACCCAAATCTCATTTTGAATTATAATCCCAATAATCCCCGCATGTTGTGGGAGGGACCCAGTGGGAGGTGATTAGATCATGGGGGAAGTTTCTCCCATGCTGTTCTCATGATGGTGAGTGAGTTCTCACAAGATCTGATGGTTATAAAAGTGGCAGTATTTTTCCTGTGCTTACTGACTCCTTCCTGCTGCCTTGTAAAAAAGGTGCCTGGTTCGCCTCCCACCACGATTGTAAGAGGTCTCCCTAGTCATGTGGAATGATGAGTCAATTAAATCTCTTTCCTTTATAAATTACCCAGTCTCAGGTATTTCTTACAGCAGTGTGAAAACAGACTAATACAACCCTCAATAGAAAGATGAATACCAAAATATAGCACCAACCTTACTGGAAGCCATCATCTACCTGATTGCCTAAATCTAATTTTTAGAAGACAAAATAACAAACTTTAATTTCTAAAATAACTCAAGGCTTCTGGACAATGACATTGAAAGCACTTTTTTTTATAAAAATTTCCTGCTGACTGACAGAAACATCACAGAAAATTCTTTGATTTCTCTTAATAGTGACAAGAGAGCCTGCTTCTGTCAATCACTGAAGACATAAGGAAATTTTTTTTTTAATTTAAACTTCAACACAATGAGGTAAGTACAATATTTTTTGGCTTTTGTTTAATTGTTGTAAAGTACATATATATAAAATTTATCATCTTAATGGTTTTAAGTATATAGTTCAGTAATGTTAACTGTTTTCACATTATCGTGCAACTGATCTCTGGAACTTTTTCATCTTGCAAAACTGAAACTTTATACCCACTGAACAACAACTGTCCATTTCTCCCTACTCCTAGTCCCTGGCAACTGCCATTCTTCTTTCCGTTTCTATGAATTTGACTTCCCCAGGTACCTCATAATAAATGGAATCATCCAGTATTTGTCTTTTTATGACTGCTTATTTCAATTAGCATAATGTCTTCAAGATTCATCGATATTGTGGCATGTATCAGAATTCCCTAATTTGTAAAAATGGAATAATAATATTCTTTTGTACCTATGTATCACATTTTCTAAATGTGTTATCCATTTCTCTGTCAATTGACCTTTGGGTTGCTTCTGCCTTTTGGTGCTTGCAAATAAGGCCACAGTGAACATGGGTGAAGTACCAGTACTTTTGTCTGAGAAAAATTATTTCTTACAGAGTTGGTTTTATTTCCTTGGAAACAATAGTTCTTACTTAAGCCAAAATCTTGGACAATACTGAGATCTCTCTTAGGTCTATTGAAATAGTAGTCCAGGATATAGAATGAAGTCAGTACGTATAGAGTTTAATATTTTTGTAGACCAGAACAAAGCTGGAAATAGAGACTAGTCAGAAGACCTAGAAAAGAAAAAGTGGCTCAAGTGAGAGAGTTTTGAGAGTTTGATTTGGACTTGCCACTCTTTCTATGGCTAAGGAAAAATCATTTAATACTATATTCTCAATCTCAGATGTCTTGTCTACAAAATGGGGTGGATATACTTTATTTTCTTTCTTTCTAAAAATTTGAAACATTATCAATATGAGGTACTCCATAACATTAAGTGGGGAGAGCTCTGACAACTTTCATTAGTAATGCTCAGCTCTATGAGAGCAGGAATTGGATCTGCTTGCTTACTACCATCCCTAGCACCTACAGTGCTGGGCACATGGTAAATATCTATAAATATTTGCTGACTGAAGGACCACCCTGGATATTTTGACTTTCCCCTAATAAAGTAAGAAAGCTCACATGAAATGGGATTGTGTCCATCTTAGGTTCAATACCTAAAAATATTGATAAGCTGTAATTCATCTGTGTGAAATCCATTTCTCTTACAGAGTGATTTTGGAAATGAGTTTATTGCTGAAAACCAATATTGGATAAAAAAGAAAGGGTTCTATAGAACAGAACAGGGATCTGTTGCCTGACAAAGCAGATTCAAATGAAAAGCTCCAGTATCCTGGAATGGTAAAAGTACAATATTTGCAGATGTACTTTGTTTCCTTTTGACCCATTTCTAGAACTAATTTTGCATGGCACTGTACTGAGCTAAAAATGCTTTTCTATTTCTAGGCTTTCCTCTTAGGATGCGTTGACTCCTTGGATCCTATGAGTCATGGATATGTTCCTCTTAGGAACAGGGCCACTCTTCTGCTCTAATATATGTCCATGGGATTGGTCATCTCCAAACATCATCATCATTATTATCATCATCAATAGCTACAATTAATTGACTCTTCTAGGAGATCGGTGCCAAGCTAGAAAGAACTTTTATCTAGCATAATTCAGACCTGCACAGTTTGAAAGTAGAAAGGACCTTACTGTCTACCTCAATAGCAGATAGCTGGATTGAAGGAAGCAAGTGTTGCTTTAAAACGACTTTTGCATAATATTTATGTTACTTCCCTGTATATCCGTGATAATAAAGCAAACTCTAGTTAATTGATAGTAGCTGCCTGAAGCATTGTTAAGAAGGAATAAGATACTTTGTATAGGAAAGAGGAAGAGGAAAACTAGAAAATACCAGGACTGATGAGTAGCTTTTGCAATGCATAGGTTAGGATTAAGGAGGGAAATAGAAACACAGGCACTTGGTGTCTGATATCCTGTTTTCAGTGCTGCCCTTGTTCATTCTAACCTGATTTACCTGTTAAGAAATGGCTCATTGCCGGGTGCGGTGGCTCAAGCCTGTAATCCCAGCACTTTGGGAGGCCGAGGCAGGTGGATCACGGGGTCAAGAGATGGAGACCATCCTGGTCAACATGGTGAAACCCCGTCTCTACTAAAAATACAAAACATTAGCTGGGCATGGTGGCGCGTGCCTGTAATCCCAGCTACTC
>NW_016107514.1:5217684-5283792 GCF_001604975.1 Cebus imitator | reverse complement strand
AAAAAAAAAAAAAAAGAAAGAAAGAAAGAAATGGCTCATTCAACCTGGCTGCCAGAAAGAAGACTTGATATTTAATGTAATCAGCACACAGATGCTTTCTTTACAGCTTGCAGTGCTAAATGACCTATTGCAGCAGCAGCAATCTATTCAAATGTGATGTTGAAGTCCATGTAGCTACTTCTCAGTGTTTTAGGAATTGATTAAGAACTGTAGTCTAAAAAGTATAATAAGGGCAGGACTAGGCCTTCTAAATAACAAGGTTTAAATTGGCTATCAATAATCATATATACGTGTAGCCAGTTCTATGTCAATAGAAAAGATGGATCACTTCTATCCTAATAACTAGCTCGTAACACAGTTGATCCAGATTGTAGTCATCTAAATGATCCATTCATATCACTGTAATTGGCCATAAACACAAGATGAATCTGTGATACTGGTTGGACTCTTTTATTATTATATATTACTATTCCTGTCTTTACTGTTCTATTTGTTATTAATACAAAATAATTTAAATTATTTTGTTTTAGACTTGTGAAAAAAGTAACAAGAATTAAGAAGAACTTCATAAAAGTAGAAGAGCTCCTTAGGAAAAAGGGAGGGGGGAAATCATTTAGGAAGGAGAGCCTAAAATTGGTAGAAAATGAGAAGAGCTATATGGCATTTCTAAAACAACAGTGAAAAGAATGACTTTCCTGAATGTGGGTAAAACCCTAAAGTCAAAAACTCTTCCCAGAAGCTTGTATAGCACCTGGAAAAGACTTGTGAAAAGTCTTTTCATATACCATTTCTGGCATTTTGTATTTTACAATGAAATAAATTCTAGTTTATGCTGCTTGTAATTTTAATGGAGGAAGCTTGCCACGGGCAATACTGAATTGAGTTGTGTGATGTTCTGACTTAGTTTTCTTTTTCCACCAATTGTCATGAAGTCTATAGTTTTTGTCACCTTCTGAACCCAAACTAAGTTTTCTTTTCTCAACCAAGTTAGACTTTTTTGTCTGCTTAAATCATGTATGCCGCCTGCTGGATTAGTAATATAGGTTCTGGTTATTATAACCTGTGAAACTTCCTTGGGGAAATTCATAAGGATGATATTATCCAACAAATGATGTTTTTCCCCAAGGCAAATCAGCTCATTCACCAAGAGCTTTCATAGAAACAGGGATGTTCAAATATATTTTAATGCAGAATGTCTTTGAAAAGATGTGAAAAAAAATCAGAGATCTGAGACATCTTTTATTTATCAAGTGGCTTGGCCACAGAACTGAACGTGGCAAGGGGGCCTGTGTGGTCTGTGTTTGAGGTCACATTTCATGACATATTCTCGTCACCAGATGGGTGATGACCCAGGTCTTCTGTGTAGGGGATGGTGGTTTCTATACTGTCTAGTCTTAATTGGGCCTTAATTTGCATTTAGTCTGAGTTTATTCTGTTAATGTTTCTGGCATCCATTGATGTTTAGGATAATTTAGACATAAATTTCCTCATTTCATTCAACTACAGTGTTGCGAGCACTTAGTCAAAAAATGGGCCAGGCACTGTTCTGGATTATAAGGAATGACACAAAAATACATTAAGACTGAAAAAACAGCTAGAGGAGAGTTGATAGTTGAAATACCAGAAAACAAGGCCTAGAAACACGGTATTCAGAGTTCACTGGAACATTCAGGATGGAGAGTGGTGAGGGAAACATTTACAGGAGAGGTGATATTTGAAAGTGATTTGAGGGGCAGGGAATAGGAGTTTGTCAGATAGAAAGAGAGAAAGGTTTTATAAATAGAGAAAAGAGCATGTACCAATACATGGAGTTGTGGATTAGCTCACTACATGTGGGTACCATTGAGGGGAAATATCTTTTTGGAATTTGGCACCACATGCCCCTTTGCCTCAGTTTGAACAGTGTTGGTCATCTGCATGCCATAAACCTGGTCAGAAAGTGCTCATTGGTCGTACAGCTGTCCCTTCCAACTTTGTTTTTACACGTTCTTACATGTATCAGCCTAGGTTCTGCATTGGCCTCTGTATTCCACCTTGGAATGACTTTATCTCTTGACAGCTGAGGCCCCTTTTCTAAGCATTCACAATTCTATATTCATCAGTTTATAGGCAAGTACATATTCTGGAAGATGAGCCAGAGGAGAAACAATCTGTATAGTATGAGGCAAATCTTGTAGTGAAAAGCAGAATAGTTATCATTCTTCTACCATCTGTGGCATCAAAATAAAAATGACAGCTTCTCATTGTACAACACCATGTTGCTCATTGCTTTTCTACCTTATGAGTCAGAGAACATAATCTTCGTTCATGCTCTGCACTGGCATATTTGTTTTCAGCTTCTCTCTGGATAGTTATTGCTTTCCAGTCTGAAGGAACTAGCCTTGAGAAAAGAATCCTTCAATAGCATTTCTTCTAGGGAATCTTGATAGATTATGTAGTAAATAACTGAATAGCAGATCTTTGGAAATTCAAATTGCCTGGTCCTTTTTAAAATGTCTGTGACAGAATTTGTACTGTTGTTTAGTGGACTATGTATTAATTTATTTTCTTATACTATATCCACATTTAAGAAAATTAATTATAATTTCAAATAATGCTCTTTCAAAAGCTACTTCAGTTCTCAGATATTTAAGTATTACTGACATAATGACCCAGCAATTCTACTCCTAGGTAAATACCTAAGGTGAATGAAACCATATGTTCACATAAAAACTTGTACACGAATGTTCATAGCAGCATTATTAATAATGGCCAAAATTTGGAAACATTTATTAACTGATTAATTAAGAAAATGTGCTATATCATATAATGGAATGTTACTTGGCAACAAATAAATGAGGTACTGATGTATACAGCATGGATGAACCTCAAAAACATTATGCTAAGTAAAAGAAGCCAGATACAATGGTCCTATGTTTTATGATTCCATTCATAGGAAGTGTCCAGAATAGGTAAATCCATTGAGACTGAAAATAAATTATTGGTTTCCTGGGACTGGGATGGAGGCCAGGGGTTAAGGGAAGTGAAAATGGGGAGTGACTGCTAATGAGTCTAGGGCTTCTTTTTGGGATGTTGAAAATGTTTTAAAATTAAATTGTGGTGATGGTTGCAAAACTCTGTGATTATATTAAAACTTACTGAATTGTATACTTTAAATGGGTAAATTTTATGGTATGTGATCTCTCCTTAAAGCTACTAAAAATAAACTTCAATATAACAAGTATACATTTTTATATTATCTTAACAGTACCTTAGTGACAGTCTTGTGTATTAATTTTTTGACACATCCAGGCAGAATTTACCATAACATATAGTGGAAAGAGTTGTGGACCATGCCATCAGGAGGTTTAGAGTCTTGCCCTGGTTCTCTTGCTGATTAGCCACGTATAGCTGCAGGACCTTAGGCAAGTTCCTCATCCCTGGGCCTTCAGTTCTTTATCTGTGAAACAATGAAGTTGGCTAAGGAGGGCTCTGAAGTCCCTTTCAGTTCTCTGAGTGTCTGTGTTTGTGCAATAAGTCATGTAATTATGTTTGTTGGGGCAGTATTTTTTAGTTGGTTTGTTGTGGTTTTTTGTTTGTTTGTTTTTGGAGATGGGGTCCCACTCTGTCCCCAGGCAGGATTGCAGTGATAACAACCACAACTCACTGCAGCAGCCTCGACCTCCTGGGCTCCAGCTATCCTGCCTCAACTTCCTGAGTAGCTGGGACTACAGGCATGCGCCACTACAGACAGCTGATTTTCTAATTTATTTGTAGAGATGGAGCCTCATGACATTGCACAGAGACAATGGTCTCAAGCTCTGGGGCTCAAGCAGTCTCCTGCTTTGGCCCCCTTAAGTGCTGGGATTACAGATGTGAGCCACTATGCTTGGCCTCCTGGGGCAGTTGTAGAGACAGGGCTTTGTCTCTTACTTTTTGAGTCTAACTAATAGCAGTAGGATTTTCAGAAGCCCCATCTCTAGTAGTCCTCCCCATGATTTTTAAGTGTGTCTTATTAGGCAAATTATAGGTAGATGGGGTTTCTCAACCTTGGCATTATTGGCATGTTAGGTCAGGTAATCTTTTGCCATGGGGGGCTGTCCTATGCATCGTAGGATATTTAGCAGCATCCCTAACATCTACCCACTAGATAGCAATAGTATCTCCCCTCCAGTTGTGACAATCAGAGATATCACCAGACTTTGCCGAATGTCCCCTGGAAAGCAAAATCATACCCAACAGCAGTCCCGAACCTTTTTGGCACCAGGGACTTGTTTTGTGGAAGACAACTGTTCCGTGGATAGGTAGTAGGGGATGGTTTGGGGATAAAACTGTTCCACCTCAGATCATCAAGCATTAAATTCTCATAAGGAGCACGCAACCTAGATCCCTCACGTGCAGGTCACAGTTCACGATAGGGTTTGCACTCCTGTGAGAATCTGATGCCACAGCTGATCTGACAGGAGGTGGAGCTCAGGTGGTAATGCTCGCTTACCCTCGCTCACCTCCTGCTGTGCAGCCCAGTTCCTAACAGGCTGTGGACGAGTACTGGTGTGTAGCCTGGGCATTCGGGACCTCTGGCGTAGAAGATGCTAAGTAACCGTGTATTAAAATAACTAAAAGGATGTGCTCTCTATCTATAAAGAACTAATACAAAAAATATCGCTGGGGGAGTCTTTGCTTTTTTAGATAATAAGGAGAAGAGGAAGGATTTTTGTTTTGTTTTGCTGACATTTACTCTATTTATCAAAGTTATATTTACTGTAGTCACAGGGATGGGAGGAGGACAGAAAGGGAATAGACTAAGTGCTGTCAGATCCTTTGCGAAATGAGGCAGGATATCAGCAAATATATACAGACATAACTTTAAAAAGGAAAAACCAAAACCTAAAGGGAAAATTTAGGAGTTGGGGGCAAGAGCACTGAGAGGTGCTTATGTTTACTTCTTACTTCTTCCCAAGTAAGACATAGGTCATCCAGATGTGCTTTTCTCATATCTTTCATTGAAAGCTCAGAGCTGCAAATTAGATGATAGGTTCTTTCTCTAAAAGAAGAACAGAAGAGCACTAAAAACTGTGAAATCGGTTTAGCCATAAAGTCATCATTATGCTCCAAATTGTACTCAAGCTGCTTCTCATGGGCCTATGATGGAGCTATCGACCTCAGCTCTTCTCAAAGTGCAGTGTGCCACTTGCACTACAGTCTGTAAAGTACTTGCTCTTCATATTTTGCTATGCAAACTAAAAAATTTACATAATTTTATTGGACTGCATTATTTAATAAATGCCACATGAAATATTTACACTATGTTTCTAAAGACATAAATGATTCATATCTCCTGACACCTTTCTGATACAGGTAAAATTGGGGAATTAGAAGCTATCCGAAAGGAAATTTCTGTGATGGTACAGGGGATAAACTCCTACTTAAAAGAATACATGAGAGGGAAGCAGTCACTCAAGAGCGTCTTCAACAGTGTATATTTATAGTAAGCTATAGTAATTAATCTTCATTACTTTTTCTGGATTGAAACAGTGAGACAGTAAGTTTTTAGTGTCTAGAGATCAGAAACACTTCTATGTAAGTTTTAAAATATGCTATTCCTACTCTGCTTCAGAAAATGAATATAAAGATCTTAATCGTGGTATACTGTAATGCAGTTAGTCAAAATGATCCTTTACTCTCAGTACTTATAACTGGTCATTTTTCTATAGAACTGAAAATATGTGTTATGGGACTTACTTTTCATTTGTATTAAAAGGATTTTCAAGGTCTTTGAACCAAGATTATTAATTCATAATGATTTGTCTTTGACCACATTAATGGTATATGTTGTTTTAGCAAGAAGGTACATAAAATGAAAACATGGTACACTAAAGCTTTAAATTACCATCCTCGTAAAATAAACATGGAAAAGCCAAGGTTACCTTGAAAATAGTTTATTTTATTTATACCTTAAGATTGAGGCTATGACAGAAGCAGAAACACACAATTGCTCTTTTTAATAGAACAAGCTGCAGAGAAAGTCCAAGAGAGATACCCTTGAAAGCACTCTGAAAAGCTTACTTTAAAGGTGATATTACTTTTCATCTGAACTGTTGAAAAGTGAGACTGCTGAATGGCAGTTATCTTCTCCTTGTCCTTGTGAACAAACACTTCCTTTGCTTGCACATGTCTGAGCATACTGTCCTGTCATATGGAGAGTATGCCCCGTCCTTGGATTCTCTATTCCCCATTCTCATAAACTTCAAAGGAAGATGTTAAAGACTGGTATGTATGATCTCTCTGCATCCTTGAACTGTAGAGAGGAAACTTTCTACAATTATAAACACACCTCACAACATGAAACAAGGTTACAGAAGTATGATGGTCACCAACCCAACCACTGCCAAGTCTCTTCAGTGGAAAACAAAATGTTGAGTAGGTATCACTTGGAAAGTACAGTGAGATTTCATTTGAAATAGAATATTCCAAAACTATTCTATTCAATTCCAAACTAAATTTAGACTACAGTCTTAGGATTGCCAATAGAATGATGGCCTAGCTTCAATTGCCTAACTTTATCCCAAGACATAAAATCAATAGCTTAGATATTACTGTGTAAGCATACATACAGTGCACTTTTCCAAGAAAAGGGGAAGTACCAAAACTGAAATATACTGGAGCAGTGTTATACCAAGAAGAGTAACAGTAGCTATTTACAGTTAGTATACTTCAGCTGTGGTTAGCAGTGAGAAGTCTTTTCCAGCTGTATTACATCTGTCTGTATTAAGCAATAGATGATAGTAACTATTTATCATATAGCCTAAGAAGAGAAATTGTATCAGAAGTGGGGATGAGAAGGGATAGACTATGGATTAATTAAGGTCATCAAGAGTAATATCCCGCCTATTCTTTCTAAGAGATCTATTTTTTTCTTAAAGGTATTTAAATATGTTGTTTAGAAACTTCTGATTGGTTTTTGTTTCCAGTCTTTTTATTGTAAGTAAATTTCTTTGAATAGTTCATTTTCCTCACTTCTGGCTTTGTACTTGAATAGAGTAGCAAAATAGATCCAAGATATAGTGAAATGGCTATGAAGACTCAGTTGCCAAAGTACAAAACAAGGACCATACCCAAAATGCTTCTAGTGGCTTGTGGAAGAGTAAGTAGCGTGGAATCAGAAGCAGAAATAGCAGAAGACTGAAAAACACAGATAATTGAAAGCCAGCAGTGCTACAGTAGGAGTCAGCCAGCATGGAAATGAAATGTTATTGGAATCCAAGAAATCAGAGTTTTAAGCATCTGTAAACTGTGAGGCTGGGCGTAGTGGCTCAGGCCTGTAATCCCAGCACTTTTGGAGGCCAAGGTGGGTGGATCACCTGAGGTCAGGAGTTCGAGATCAGCCTGACCAATATGGAGAAACCCCATCTCTACTAAAAATATGAAATTAGCTGGGTGTGGTGGTGCATGCTTATAATCCCAGCTACTTGGGAGGCTGAGGCAGGAGAATGGCTTGAAACCGGGAGGCAGAGATTGCAGTGAGCCGAGATTATGCCATTGCGCTCCAGCCTGGGCAACAAGAGAGAAACTCCATCTAAAACAAAACAAAACAAAAATCTGTCTGTGAGATTTAACCTTTTCTCATACAAGCAAGGGATCTGATTACACAAAAATTTTTGACCATTGGATAGCTAGACTATAATTATCAATTTGCTGACTACTGTTCTATGACTATCTCTGGAGGATGCTTTAGGTACACTAAGGAAGATGAGAGGGTACATAGCTGATAATAATACCTTGTGATTTGTACTGTGAGAGAGGGAGCTGCAGAAGCTCAAGGGCTGTGCCTCAGTTCAACCTGGATTTAGCGCCAGGCATTACATGCCCAAGACCGTGAAGAGTCTGGGCTCTGGGGGCAGATTTTCCTGATGGAAATCCTAGTACCATTACTTAAATTACTTAGTAATCTTGGGAAGGTTAATCATTCTCTGTAAGCATCTAAACTATTAAATGGGAATAATAATAATAATAATAAATAAATTACATGCAGTGGCTTCCTATCTGGCATATAGTAAAAGCCAGACTCTTTAATGAGGATTAGAGGTCCCACATAATCTGGCCCTTGCTTATCATTCTGATTTATTCTCTTTATAAAAATATTCTCTTCATCCCCATTACCCCAGATTATCTTTTGAATTTGTTTATTGTGCTATTTCTCCCTATCATCTCCTCTGCTACTAACAGCAGACACCTTTTCTATCTCGTTAATTGCTGTATCCACAGAACCTGGAACAGTGTGGGCACAAAGTAAGTGCTCAGTAACTATCTGTTGAATGAATAAGTACATACTGTGGCATATGAAGCACGTAGAACAGGGTCTGATAAGTAATAAACCTACCGTAATTGTTTGCTGCCTCATGTATTATGGCTCTCTATATGATTTTATTTGGGAAAAAGTCTGCTACTACAGAAGTGTAAATTTGAAATTAATATGTTATTAAGGGAAATATAATCCCAGTTGAAAAATAATCTCACTTCTGGAGATTTTGTGATAAAGTGAGGGCAAACTTTTACATGCTTAACTCTTCCACTTTGGGGTGTATAACATCTTTTGTCTGCAACTGCATAACAAGCAGGGTGAGAAAGGAGGAGTATTAAACTCTAGTTTTTAAAAATCTCTTAGGCCAAAGTGCCTTATCGAGGAGGAAGGGAGAACTGAATTTGAATCAACTAAAATAAGGTCGCTATCTCTCCTCATTGAAAAAAAAAAAAAACATGAAAACACAGGGACTAGTAAGAATGCTAACAATCTATATGTTGTTTCCATTTGTCCTCTAGGTGTTGCCACATCTGCAAACTTCCTGGGAGAGTAATGGGGATTCGAGTGCTTCGATTCTCTTTGGTGGTCATCCTCGTATTATTACTGGTAGCTGGCGCTCTGACAACTTTACTTCCCACCGTCAAAGAAGACAAGATGCTCATGTTGCGTAGGGAAATAAAATCCCAGGGCAAGTCCACCCTGGACTCCTTTACTCTCATAATGCAGACGTACAACAGAACAGATCTCTTACTAAAACTTTTAAATCATTATCAGGCTGTACCAAATCTGCACAAAGTGATTGTGGTGTGGAACAATATTGGAGAGAAGACACCAGATGAGTTATGGAATTCTCTAGGACCCCACCCTATCCCTGTGATCTTCAAGCAACAGACGGCAAACAGGATGAGAAATCGACTCCAGGTCTTTCCTGAGCTGGAAACCAATGGTGAGTTGAGTTCTCAGCCGGGAAGGGCTGCTGCTATACAGAGCTGGGGCGGGCATGCGGGGCTGGCCTTCTGGTTGTCTTATAACTGTCTGCAGAAAAATGAAGGAAGATAGTCCTAAGAAAGCACTTTGCAAAGCTGGGGGACAATTTCCAAGATGTCAAGAAGCAGTTTCCTGCTAAAGATGTTATTACTGTAATAAATGATATGTTATAATTCCAAATTATTGTATTACAGCTGATAGTAAGATGTCATTTAGATTATGCTTTATATATTTTTTTTGCCACTTCTCTTTTGCTCCCATTCCTGACAGTTTCATGAGGTTGCAATTTGCTTAAAAGAATCTTGGCTTTATTTATATATAGGCTCAATAGTTTCTAGGATGATGGAGGATAACTACTTGATTATTTTCCCGTCAGGCAGTGATATAACCAGTTATGATACCAAAAAAAATTATTTTTCTACTGGACAAATCTCCCCAAGAATACATTGCTTATTTACTTAGTGTCAGAAAATACTTCATTTGAATGATCTATGTAGACACTATTGTATTTTACAACTTTTGTTTTCATTTCCAAACTATTCAACTTAAATTTTTGTCCTTTAATTTAGCAGTGTTGATGGTAGATGACGACACACTCATCAGCACCCCAGACCTTGTTTTTGCTTTCTCAGTTTGGCAGGTAACGTTGCTTTCTCCTTTACGAAACCGTCTTTTTAAGATCTTGACTAGTACTTAATCAGGGCAACATGGTTCATATAAAGGTTACCTAAAATATCATAGATAATATTTGTCTAAAAGATGGATGAATTTGTTTTAGGCTAATCAGGATTCCCTGAGCTTAGTTCAGCCAACCTGAAAGTCATGGTATGTTTTATCTAGATTTAATTTATACTTTGGTATATTTTGGGAAAAGAGCTAGAACTACCTTGCAGAGAACAATGAGGAAATGATGTGGTTTAGCAAAAACTAGAATGAGGAGATATTTTACGCAGACATGTGTCTCAAACGGTAAGGGATTTCTATATTAATATTGTATATAACTTTTTGTAAAAGGAAGTTATTTATTATCGCCACAAAATTTAATCCTGGTTCTGAGACCGTTGTTTAGAAATTTTACAGTAATGATTCTACATATACCATTGTGGTAGGAGGGATTTGTTTTATTTTGTGGTTTCCTAAATCCTAGCTTGAATGAGCAGGCATAAATTGCTCAGTGTCCTATAAAAGCAGCTCTCTCCTATTGAGTATGCATTAGTAATAGCTAACTTTTACAAGTTGCACTACCGTTACCCGAAACCAGAACTTCATAGAAGTACTCGGAAGCCGTGTCAAATAATTAAACACTGTGCTGCTAATAAATGATCTAATTGGCACCATGGCAACTTTTTAAATTAGCTTTTTGGGATATAACAGCATTAGATATTAATGGCAAGTGGTCACAATACTCTGTAGATATCGGCATTTTTAAAACTCCAGTTTTTAACTTCATGCCTAGTGTGCTGATCAACAAATTGAAATTTTTCCGTATCAGCAGTTTTTTCCAGCCCTGTAAACAAAAGCTTCTTGGGCAAAAAGTTCTAATGTAGTACTTCTATTGAAACTTAAAAATCAATTTGTCCAAAATGTAAAAATGGAGGCAGAACGTGGGGACTGTGGTTAATTGGAACCATCTGAGTAAACTATAAATAAAAGATGCAAAAATATGTTTTCAGGGTTTATTTCTAAAAATATCAAAAACAATTTCAATCCATTGACCAACTTGAATTCAGTCCAACCCAAACACCATATAGCATAATGATCTGAGGTTTGTATGTAAGCAAGCAAGATTAGAGTAGACATTCATCTGTGTCTTTGTATTTGCCCATTACCTCCACTTTCAGTATTTTCCCTTTTCCCCCTCTAGCCAACTGTGAAATTTCTTTCATTCTTCTAGATTGTGTAAATAGCTCATCTTCTCTGAAGCCTCCCAGCCTTTATCCCCATTCCCTGACCTTCCCCTTTGGGTCCCAGCAACACAGTTGTCGTTCTACCCTCAAGGTTCCCATCAGATTTACCCAGCTGCGCTTAACAACTTTCTCACAGTATTGTAATTCCTTGTTTGCATATCCGTGTCATACCCCCTCTACCCTCTCTAGACTATAAGTGCTTTGAAACAGGATTTAACTCTGGCTAATTTGCATGTGTGTGTGTCCCTAGTTCTGTGTCTGTTCAAGAAATGAATGAAACTCAAATTATTTATGAGAGTGAATGAAACCTTTCCACCCTGTAAGTTTTTACCTCTTTCCCATGCTTCAGTGTTTTTCTTTTGTTTGTTGATTGTTGTTTTATTTTTAGTCCCTCTCATCTACTATCTATCCTTTCATCAAAGATTCTGATGTATCTTTCTTACACATATATAATATAAACATTTATTTTATATAGATTAATATAAACATTTATTTATATTACCCCTTTTTTTAAAAACAGAAACACCCAAGCTGAAATGGGATAAAATAAAACATTGTTTAAAATCACCTGTAACTTTTATGAACATTGAGATCAACATGAAAAAGAGATAATCACACACGTAGGTCCATAAATTTATATACTCCTAAGAGATTAGAACGAATTTTCAAAATGATCCCATTATCTCTTATCTCCTACAATAAATAGCATTCGGGCAGTCAACTTTTCTCACAGCAGATTTTGAAGGACTGGACTCTTTGGTGACTGGAATTTGTTAATGTCAGATAATGTGTGAATTAGGAGAACATTTGTAAGGGTAGAATATTTATTTTCAGAGAAATTTGGGTTGTGATGCAATTTGACCTGTAAATGTGTCAGAACATAGATTTATGAAGTTACCTGGAGTTAGATGAACAGAAACGTTGACAAATCAGTTTCATTCTCTCTGTAATAATAAATTATTGCCTTTTTCACTATGTCTTCTGTAAAAATATGTGACACTTGGTTGTTATTTTTCCTCTTTTCAGCAATTTCCTGATCAAATTGTAGGATTTGTTCCTAGAAAGCACGTCCCTACTTCATCAGGTATCTACAGTTATGGAAGTTTTGAAATGCAAGCACCAGGGTCTGGAAATGGTGACCAGTACTCTATGGTGCTGATTGGAGCCTCATTCTTCAATAGCAAATATCTTGAACTCTTTCAGAGGCAACCTGCAGCTGTCCATGCTTTGATAGATGATACTCAAAACTGTGATGATATTGCCATGAATTTTATCATTGCCAAGCATATTGGGAAGACTTCAGGGATATTTGTGAAGCCTGTAAACATGGACAATTTGGAAAAAGAAACCAACAGTGGCTATTCTGGAATGTGGCATCGAGCTGAGCATGCTCTGCAGAGGTCTTACTGTATAAATAAGCTTGTTAATATCTATGATAGCATGCCCTTAAAATACTCCAACATTATGATTTCCCAGTTTGGTTTTCCATATGCCAACTACAAAAGAAAAATGTAAAAGTGAAACAAACAAAAACAAACCTGAAAACTGCTTGGTATTTGAGTAGCTTCTCCATGCTATGTATTTTTCTAACCAACATCATGAACTTTTATCTACTCCAGAAGTCTCTACAATAGAAAAAAAGTACCGTGCTTCTAGGATATAAAATTCACATTACTTTCGAAAGCCAAGAAGTTTGGGCTTATCCAGTTAGGTCTTCTTATGAAGAGTTTTCATCCAAGGATATAACTCTTTGGTCAGTGATTTTATTGTTTACATCCTGAGACTGTCCTACAGTGTCTTTGACTCCTGGCATTTGCCTTAAGGACCTATAGCAAGCTGTTCCTAGGATCAGAAACTCAAGAGAGGCATTTCTCTGCTTTTTCACTAACGGTCAATTGTTTTAATTTGAAGCCTGAAATGCCTCTTTAGCAAAAGCCTGTAGTATGGGGTAAAGCCATGTGAGAAGAGAATAGTCTCAGTCACATATGAAGAGGAAAATTTGCGGCTATCAGTGCTTCCTTGTGTCCCTGCTAACCAGCTCTTCCAGGATTAACTCAGTGCAGCATGTTTTTGATGTAACCGCCAGTGCTTTTATTTTTGTTAAGTCTTTTGTGACTGGGACAGTTAATTTTAGTAGCGAAGAATGTCTAGTTGTTTGCGTGACTTTTGTGAACATTTACTGCACGGATCACAAAACAATATAGCGTATGTTTCTTCTATGCAGCAAAGAGTAAATGTGTTACTAGATTCGGGTAGTGCATTTTGTCACTGAATCAGACCTTGCGAATGAACATTAATTCTTATGTTTTATGTAATGTATGTGTTGTTTAAGAAATGTACAGAAAAAACCTTCTGAAAAATTGAGTAAGAACTGGCAGAAGTTAAAACCTTTGTATTAAAAGATCTTTATTGTTCGAGCATTGGTTATCTTCCAGATACTAATAAGTTGTATTGCAAAGCCAAACACTTGCATTCACAAAAAAAAAAAAAAAAAAAAAAAAAAGATCCAAGGTACTATTCATCATGATGAAATTTCAACTACATGCAAAGAGGAGAAAATAAGAACTGAGCAATAACAGAGGAATTCTATAAGGAGTCTACATCAGTTCATTGTTGAGCTGCCCACTCTCTGTCATGTGAATTAGTATCTGTGTTCCACTCATTGTCTGTGTTTAATTCTTGTTCACAACTGGGGCCAGGAATTCTTAAGTAGGCCTCTGTTTACCACCTTTTCTTTCTCCTCCTTTCCCTCTTCTTCCTCCTTCTCCTCTTCTTATATAATGCCAGTATATTCTCAAAATTGCAAAGCTGTGAGAATATTAAAATAATAATGGCTAATGTTCCAATAATGAGGTCTTTGTGCATTTAATTCAGTGTATGATGGTTTGTTTTTTTTTACATTGAAGAGTGTATGTGTCTCAATGCAATCAGATTTAAAAAGAAACAAAAACAAAGAAAGTTAGAACCTTACTAAAAATTGATAATGTCAAGTATCTGTTTTGTCCAATATTGGTAGTACTTTTTTGCCTCTTATGATTTCTCTAGCAGATAAATAAAATAAACTTTTGCCATCCATGTGTTCTATGTTAACTAAGCAGACTCATGTTTTTGTGCTTGGTGTTCTTACACATTTCTATATATGATTCTCTAATACGTTGCTGAGAATAAGGTAGAGATATTTGTCACATTACCCGTGAAAAAATATTCCCAGATTTTATTTGCCATCTTGTGTTTTTAAACTTGTCTTAAGCATCACATAGGTTAATCATATCATGGTTTCAGCTATTATAGAGCAAATAATATGAAACCAAAATGCAGTTCAGTCTATATTACAAAGACTCTTGCATTGTACCTAGACTTCTACTAAAGCTATTTTTCCCTGAACACCTCTTTTTCTTGCCCCAAATGATCCAGAGAAGAGATGCCCAGGTTTAAAATTTTGTAAGAGAAGCAATGCAGCGTACGGGGTCAATTGTGCACACTCTGCCATTAGAATACTTGGGCTCAAATCCTTGCTAGACCTCTTAACTACTCAGTTTCCTCATCTGCAAAATAAGAAGAATATCTGTCTGGGGTCTGTTTTAAGTAATAAAGGAGATAACTTGCATAAATATAGCACAGTGCCCTGCTCATTTTATATGTTCAATAAATGAAAGCTGTTGGGATGAAAATGTCATTGATGCAAAGCCAGAGTTAATCCTTCCACTCACCAGCTAGATGTTAGGAAAGACCCTAGGTCCAACAGGTGAGACATTCAGGAAATTATTTACATTTAACTATGGGCAAGAAACCATGGCAATTTCGCCTTTTTTTCATTATTTCAAATACTATCTTTTTTTTTTTTTTTTTTGGAGACAGAGTCTTTTTTTTTATCATTAGAGCAGTATATATTCATTCTAGCAATTTTGGCATATTCGGGAAAGCATTAAGAAATAATTAAAAGCCCACTACCCCAATTAACAATGGCATTTTCATATGTACTCTCACAGACTTTTTTAGGCATATATTTTACTAGCATAGTTTATCTGGTATTTTATGATATGAATAAACCATAATTTATGTGCTCAATCATGCTACCATTTTATTTTATACTTTTTTACGATTATAATATTTGGATAAGTATCTTTGCCTCGAAAAGACATCTTTGAGCATATCTATAATTACTTCTTTAAAATGAAGTCCCACAAAGTTCAATACTTGGGTCTATCTAGTAACACGTGTGCTTTTAGGATTTTTGCTACATACTGCTAAATGCTTCCAGAGGTGTGGACATGGCTACCATATTAATACCACATCTGAGAGCATCTGTTTCTCAGAAGTTTTCCCAACATAAATATTGTTTGAAAAGTTCTTTTACATATTTTTTCTGTGTATAAAATATTCCAATGGTGCTGGATTTGAGAGACTGCTCATTCATAGAATTCTGTATTGAGAAGGCTGAAAAGGTAAACAACTGTCAAAACATTGGAGGGCAATGTAAGCTTCAGGAAGCATTTGACGTGCTTCCAAAAACTTGACTCCAAGGTTGACAGTATAAACTGAAAATTTTCTAATACCAGCAATAAACCATTTGGAAGCAACAGAAATGGCCACATTTGTTTTCCCTGGGGAAGCCCTAGGGCTTTGAACCTGAGGTCAGGAAAGGATATCTGTGTGTGCCAGAATGCATGCGCTTGAGGGGGTAGGAGGGACAGGGCGTGGAGTGTGGGAGAGGGAGTAGAGGATGTTGCAGTTATGGAGGAGGAATATGGAGATACTGAATCTCAGGGGTTGCTAGGAAGACTTAAATGGTGAGATTAGATCATCCTCTAGCCCACGCCAGTTTTTATTGCGTATTGTTTTACTAGGGTGCTTTCAACCTTGTTCACTTTCTCCTTTTCTTCCTTCTTCCCCTCCCCCATTCTTCTTTCCTTTCTTCCATTCCTTGAAAGCCCTCTTAATTACAACTCAAACATTTTCAAAGATATAGTTACCATAGATGAAATGAAAAGACCATTTGATAAGCTAGAAACATGCACTGAGTCCTGGCTCGACTTAATATCATCTCAAAATGCGGATGAAAATACCTGCCCTAAGATTCACAGGTTGTTTTTGCTTTCGCAGGCCATAATGTGTAGAGAGAACTTTGCAATATCGGGAAAATTAAAGAATATGGTGAAAGCCATCACTGATAAAGAGCAGCGTGGCCAACAGTTAAAAAGAAAGCTTGGTTGTGAAGTAGGAACTGTGTCATAATTATACCTTAGAGTATAAAAAGAAGTGAGAGTAGCCGGGCGCGGTGGCTCAAGCCTGTAATCCCAGCACTTTGGGAGGCCGAGGCGGGTGGATCACAAGGTCAAGAGATCGAGACCATCCTGGTCAACACGGTGAAACCCCGTCTCTACTAAAAATACAAAAAATTAGCTGGGCATGGTGGTGCGTGCCTGTAATCCTGTAATCCCAGCTACTCAGGAGGCTGAGGCAGGAGAATTGCCTGAACCCAGGAGGCGGAGGTTGCGGTGAGCCGAGATCGCGCCATTGCACTCCAGCCTGGGTAACAAGAGCGAAACTCCGTCTCAAAAAAAAAAAAAAGAAGTGAGAGTAAATACGCAAATCAAATACTGAAAACAATTTAAGGAGCCCGCTTTAGCTCCAGTTCGGAAGGAATATGTAAATGAAGTATTTATTTATTTTAGAGATGCCTCGAGCCTCTTTTCCTTTTCATATGTCAATTTTTTTATCTGAAAAGAAAAAGAATCAAATTCTTGATTGGAATATTTTGAGTAGTTAAAAAATACATATGTATCTGAAGAAATCAGTCTTACCTTATAGCAGTAGGTCCTAACCTGGACTGATTTGGCCCCGAGTGGACATCTGGCAATGACTGGAGACATTTTTGGTTGTTACAGTGGAGGGCTCGCCCCTGGCATCTAGAGGGTAGAGACCAGGGATGCTGCTAAGCATCCTACAGTGTACGAGACAGGCCCTCACCACACGGAACTAAGTATCCCAAATGTCAGTAGCGCTACAGTTGAGAAAAAATATATTTGACATATTAGAGAATATTTGATCAGTCTTATATCACACACTTATGAAAGTTGCATTTTTACAGTTTTATCCTGTATAACAATGCCTATTGGAACAGAACATTAAGGAAAAATGAGCTTATATTCCTGATAAGACAGCTGATACATGATTGTATGGCCCTCAGCCTGATCAAAGAGCCAGAAATTTCCCTGGTTAAGGTTTATTTTTGATTCATTTTCTTTTTCTGATCCACATACCTCTTTCCATTTTCACATATTTAAGAAATGGACAATGAAGCTTGATTTTTCTGGGAGGGAACATATGAATGGATATTTATTTCTGAAGCACCACAGAGAAATACTATATAATAGGTTGTGTCTCTTAATAATGTCTCTAGTTAAAGTCAGCATGGTTAACATAAGCTAAATATAAATTCTCAAGTAAGCATAGTTATGTATGAATATTTTTGTGTGTCCAAATATTTTTGGTTTAAGCAATAAATAATATACATCTAGTGAAGACAATTTATATAGGAAAGAATCTTGTAATGAGAGAATCAGGGAACTTTTTTTCTAGTATCAGCTAGGTGACCAAGTTATTTAAATTTATCTAGGTCTCAATTTCCACATCTACAAAAGAGAGGGACGAACTAAATGATCAGTAAATTTATTTCCCGTTGTAAAATTCTGTAACCCTAAATATGAGTATTGAATTAGTAGGTTTTAAAGTAGGCATTTTTTATTTCCCAGCAAGAAAAAATTATCCCATAGAGTTCAGCTTTGTTGAAACCTCCCCTACATCCTAACCCTATCTCCTCAGGAGCACTGTCTCCAAGTGAATTCTAACTTAATAAACATCACTAATTGTTTGCAGTGTTTTAGGACCAAAATATGTGATGATGATGATGTCATCACTCAGTGGTAAACACCGACTGGAAGAGGTTGTGATTTCACAGACATTTTACTTCTTAATATTTAATAGTTATCATTGGCCATTATGAAGAACTCCAAGAGAGTTACAGAGGCTAACAAACCACTTGAGTCAAACTGAACTATAAATCATAAATTACCACAAACAGCAGCTAATTTGTTAAATTAGCTAATTTTACAACTCCAATGAAAATAGGAGTTGTAAAAACAGTCAAATTATTTGATTTCATTTAAACTAGTGAAACACGATTTTTATGGAATTTACTGTCTGACCAGCAGGTGTCAGTGCAACCTAATTTACCGACTAACATTTTAGTGCTGTAGTTTAAATACCTGCTAGTAAACTAAGTGAGCTAGTCTCAAAATAGCAAAGTTAAAAACCTGCTGCCATTGTTTTTGATTAAGAATATCTTTCTAAGTAGAGCTATAGAAAATATCAATCTTTCAAAAGTTAAGTTATATGGGTCCTTGCCTAGGAAAATCATATTACATAAGTTATAACACCTGGTTATCATAATTTATCTGACAATAGCATTTCTCAGTGACATATGGAAGATGTGACCTTAATTAAATACAAAATGCTAATCTGTGGTGAAGTGTTACAACAGCACGTTATTTTAAAAACTCACATATCATGGACATTTGAGCCAAATGTAACTTAATTGTCTCTGGGTGACATATACAAAGACTTGGAAGAACACATTAATTCCCAAAGAACACTAAACATCAGTAGTGTGATATCATTTGTTTTCTATACTGCAGCCTTTTGCTTTTGGCAAAAACCGTAACTATAATGACAACAGCGGCACTTATTATGTGCTGAACGCTTAGCTTATGCTGTCCCATATAATCTTTGCAACAACCCTGCAGCATAGAAGCTTGTGTCATCCACATATTGAGGATAAAGCAACTAACATTCAA
This sequence comes from Cebus imitator, assembly GCF_001604975.1. Classification (NCBI taxonomy): domain Eukaryota; kingdom Metazoa; phylum Chordata; class Mammalia; order Primates; family Cebidae; genus Cebus; species Cebus imitator. The sequence goes on along the minus strand of NW_016107514.1, from coordinate 5,264,761 downwards.
AGAGGTTAGGTAATTTTTCTAATAAAAGTTACGCAGCAGCCAAAACGACAAACTTCAGATAGTTCCAAGGCGGTACTCTTCCCTTTATGCAATACTATATTCCTTTAAAGACGCTCTTTTATGGCCGGGCGCGGTGGCTCACGCCTGTAATCCCAGCACTTTGGGCGGCCGAGGCGGGTGGATCACGAGGTCAAGAGATCGAGACCATCCTGGTCAACATGGTGAAACCCCGTCTCTACTAAAACTAAAAAAAATGAGCTGGGCATGGTGGCGCGTGCCTGTAATCCCAGCTACTCAGCAGGCTGAGGCAGGAGAATTGCCTGAACCCAGGTGAGCGGAGGTCGCGCCATTGCACTCCAGCCTGGGTAACAAGAGCGAAACTCCGTCTCAAAAATAAATAAATAAATAAATGCTCTTTTATGACCTTGCATTGAAAAAGCCTTGCATCACTTGTTTATCATACTTAATGCTAAAGCTACATTTTATACAAAATATTTCTACAGCACTGATATGGCACATAACTAGAAGTACATCAAGAATAAAATAAAGCAGTGTGTGTACAATTACTTTTAAAAAGCAAAAGCCATAATTTCTCATAAAGTAAAACATGTACTCACCATATAATAGCAATCCCATGCCTAGGTATTTACCTATGACATATGAAATGTATATCCACACAAAGACCTATACTCAAATATTTATCAAAATTTTGTCCGTAATCATCAAAACCTGAAAACAACCCAAATTTCCATCCACTAGTTAGAGGATAAACGTATTGTGGGTTTATCCATACAGCAGCATGCTACTCAGCAATAAAAACAAACTACCTTTACATGCAATAGCATGGCTGAATCTCCAAAGCATTAAGCCAAGTGAAAGAAGACAGACACTAAAAGTTGTATACCATATGATTCCATGTATATGGCATTCTGGAAAAGGCAATACTTTAGGGACAGAAAAGAGGTCAGTGATTGCCAGGGCCTGGAGGTAGAAGTAGGGGATTGGCTATGAAAGAGTAGGAGGAAATCTCTAGGGATGATAGATATATTCTAGATCTGATGTGGTGAGTGGTGATGAGACTATATACATTTGTCAAAACTCCTAGAACTGTACACTTAAAATTGGTGAATTTAATTTATGTAAATTTTACTTTAATAAATCAGAATTTTTTTAAAAGTGAAAGACATTAGACATATAGAAAGTATTAGTGATGTCACCTCTAATAAAATTTCTGAAGAGTTGAGTCAAACAATAAGAGATAGAAGAAAAGTTAACAATCAACCCAAACCTTTGCCCAGTCTGGAAGGTAGGAGAACAGAAACCAGGGCTCTAGTGTTAGCTTGCCAATCCACTTGTGTGATCTTGAGTGAGGCATTACTTCTCTCCAAGTCTCAGTTAACTTACTATTAAATAAATTGCATTAAATATCTAAATTCTTTAAACTCCTTGTACTTTTCAAGCTAGAAAAACAAACCCCAAAAAGGATGAGGTTCAGTGTTCCAAAAATTATCCTTCTTGCTGGTCATGAGGGAAAAGCCCACGTACCACACGTAATTGCTTTAGTAGGGAAATGGGGTTTACAGCATTCACTCACTATCAGCACTATTCCTTTAAAGAGGGTAATTACATAATGTGGCCAGCAGGTGTCATTCACTCATTTACAAAAAACTGATCATTCTTCATGTCCAAATGCTTTTTTAAATGAATGTTTGCCTAATATTTTCATTTGAGGCGCTGATGAACATTGTTTCTCTGCATAAATGCCTAGAGGAAGGAAGATATCCTGAAAATTCAATCAGGTTATCAATTTTTTTCTTAGTCCTCATCAGGTATGCGAATCAAACCTATGTAATCAAGACGGGAAAAAAGTATCTTTCACTCCATGATGTTTAATGTTTCAAAGGCTTTTAGGAAGCAAAGCAATGGTTTTATGAACATTGCTTACCCAATCTTGGCACGCTCAGTCCTTAAACAGCATTCTTATCATTGTCAGCGTCGCTCCCTGCATGAAGCCTTCCCCTGGAGTCTTCGTTACCATAAAACTGTATGAATCCTAAGTAAAGCAACTTCTACACTGTCTTATAACTATTTATGTATAAATCTACCTCTCATCTCTTTCAACTACTCCCCAAACCATAAATTCCTGGGTTATACCAGTGCTGTGTAGCCAAGTGTGCAGCATAGGATCTTGTGCTCAATAATGTTGGTTGATGGTGAATAAAAAAGGAAATGAATGTTTGAAGCACTTTTACCATCTCAAACAGGTGGTGTTTCTACAACCAGGTGAAATCAATTGAAAAACACATAGCAACACATGCCGCTTTTCCCTGGAAAAACATATGGGATAATTGTGACTTATAGAAAGAAGTAAGGGCAGCAGCACATGGAATCCAAAAATTTGAGATAATAGGGCAGATAGATGGCGTATGGAATGAACTAGCAGGAAGGCTTAATGTTTTTGTGCCACAGACATCTGAGGATGCCTGTCAACCCTTTCTCCAAATAATGTTTTTTTAAAACATAAAACACACAAGATTACAAAGAAAACTAATTGAACTTAAATATAGTTATCAAACTATTTAAAACTATTTATAAGATCTAGCAGCAGACTTAAAATAACTATTATAATTTCATAAAAGTGAAGAGTGTAAATGATATTTTGAGAAATCTGCGACAACTGTAACATGATATCAAAAAATATTTTTGACAGTCAGAGGTACTGCTGATCTTCTGTAGTTTTTGCCTAAATTCACAATTGGTGAAAATGCTAGATTTCAGTCAAATGAAATTAAAACGGTAATTTTTTTCTGAAATTACATAAACCCCTTAAATTCTATTTGTGAACCACTTGAGGTGGGGGATCTATGAACTCAAGGTTAAGAACCCCTGGGCTGAATAGAAGTTAGGATGGTGGAAAACAAGGATTTATGAAAGATGAGAGAAGAAAAGGATTTTTCTTCTAAAGACAGAGTCCTCTCTCTCTCTCTCTCAAGCTCACAATATTGGCCACATGTGGTGGCTCATGCCGACAATCCCAGCACTTTGGGGGGCCGAGGCAGGAGGATCACTGGAGTCCAAGAGGATCACTGGAGTCCAAGAGTTCAAGGCCAGGCTGGGCAACATAGTGAAACCCTATCTCTAAAAAAAAATAAACTAAAATAAACTTAGAAAAATAAGCTCACAAGAGTCATTTTCTCACCTCTCATTTATTCTTTGCCTCATTGCCATAGGGATTATATCCCTGTCATTCCCTAAAACCATCCTTTCCCAAGTGTTGCCTGATGTCTAGGCATTACACAGTCCACTGGGTATAGCTTTGTTCTTACCTTATTTGATTTCTCTTTGCCTTTTTCACTGTTAACTACTCTCTTTTTAAAATGTCTTTCCTCCTTTGGCTTAACTTTTCCTTTTCCTCCTTTTTCTTTGGAGGCTCCCTTTCAGCCTCCTATCCCATCTCCTCTTGTTCTGACTGTGGATGTGTCCCTGGACTTTTTCTATTTTGCTTATCTTCTCACTCTGCACACGTTCTCTGAAACGCTTTATCAATGTAGTCTCTAGTCCAAGCCTCTTTCCTGAATCTAGATCTCTATATTCAATTATCTATGACATATTATTCTGAAATGTACCAAGAATCCCTCAGACTCAACATATCCAAAATTAAACTCATCCTCTTCCCCTCCCTGCTTCTTTGTTTCCATTTCCTACTTCGGTAAATGACATTACAATCCCAAATCTGGTGGAATCAAAAGTCTAGATGTTATTTTTTTTACTTCATTGTTTCTCACACCACCAAACATCAAATCAATGGCCAAGTTGTAAAGATTATCCACCTTTAAGATGTCTCAAGTCCCTTTCTCCCAGCTCTACTGTACCGTCTTGGACATTTTAATAGCTACTGGAAATCATCGTTTCTAATTTGTCAGGTATTATGCCAAGTATTTTACACATGCTGTCTTACTTGATCCTCATATTATCCCCTGAGGTAAGAATCCTACCTATCATTACAAATGAGGAAATGGAAGCCAAAGAAGGGTAAGAACTTGTCCAAAGTCACAGGGATTTTAAATGGCAGAGCCTGAATGGGAGCCTTGGTCTGTTGGACTGCAAAGCCACATGCTTCCTCGTCGCTCTCGGGATCTCTGGTGTTCTTCGTTTACATGCTATTTATCATGTTACCGCTAAAATTCTTCTTCTCTGCGGCGCGTCTGATCCCCATGCTGTGCTGCCTGTGATTTTTCAGTGTTCTTGAGAATCTTCACTCTATCCTGGCCTCCATGAGCTCAGCCCTGCCAACCTCTCCAGCCTCCCCTCTTACCACCATACAGCTTGTGCTCCACACCTAGGGGCTTCCCACCCCATCCACACGTCTCACTTTCCCACCCTGCTGTATTCATTTGCTAGAGCTGCCGTGACCAAGGACCATAGACTGGGTGGCTTAAACAACAGACATTGATTTTCTCACCGTTCTGGAGACGGGAAGTCCAAGATCAAGATGTCAGCAGGGGCGGTTTCGTCCGAGGGCCACGAGGGAAGATCTGTTCCAGTTCTCTCCCCTTGGCTTATACGTGGCTGCCTTCTTGTTGTGCCTCACACAGTCTTCCCTTCGTGTATACAACCCTGGTGTCTCTCTGAGTATCCACATTTCTTCTTATAATGAAGAAATCAGTCAGATTAGAGCCCAATCTAACAGCCTCATTTCAAGTTAATTACCCCTTTAAATGTCCCATCTCCAAAGACAGCAACATTCTGAAGTACTAGGGGTTAGAGCTTCAACATATGAACTCGGGAGGGGACACAGTTCAGACCCTAGCACCCACTAACCCAGCAAACTGTCACTCAAATCCTCTGGATGCATTCGCTCATGTCAACCTCTCTGGGAAGTCTCTGAAGGCCTAGATCTGAGTTAAGCTTCCCTCTATTATAGCACTTCATGTTCTGTATTGTAATTTAATTTCCTTTTCACTTCTCTGAAACTTCCGTTGGACCTAACTCCTCGAGAGCAGGAACCGTGTCTCATTATTCATTGTTCCAGCCACAGCCCTCAAGCCCCATACCTGAATCACATAGGTGTTTAATCAGCGAATTAATCAGACAAAAATATATTAGTTCATATTTTCCAGATCCTTAATTTGCTCAGGCACTTTTCAGGAAATTAAGGTTAAGGTGCCAAGTGGCAAACAAGAGCAAATAAAGCCCCTCCTCTCATGGAGTAAGCATTTTAGCGGGAAGGCAATACGCAGGTAAAAATAAGTGATATAATTTCCGGCCCTGATAAAGAAAATAGAATCATGTGATGGAGAGTAGCTACAGGAGACTTCTTTGGCTGGGGGTTCAGGGAAGCCTGGAGGAGGATGTGAGGTGTGGTTTGAATGATGAGTTGTTAAGGCATGCCCTGCGGGAAGAGAATTTCAGGCAGAGAGAACATCAGGGGCAAAGGCCCCAAGATGGGAATACACTTGGCGAGTTTGGGAGATGACAAGAATGCCAGAGTGACAGTAGAGCAGTGACTGAAGGTGAGACTAGAGGGAAATAATGTCGGAGTCTTGAGCTGTGCACTAAGCACAAAGGAAGCCCTTGAAATGTTTACACGAGGGTGAGATATGATGATTTATGTTCTTAATAAGATCACTCTGGGTGCTGTATAGGATGTAGATTTTAGAAGAGCAAGAGTGGGACAGGGGGGCAAATTAAGAGATTGCTGGTGCTAATTCAGAGAAGTGGCTCTCCACTGGGAGTGATTTCAACACCCCTCCCCCAACCTCCATAGGGGACATTTGGCCATCTCTGGACAGAGTTCTGGTTTTCACAACTGCAGAGTGGGAGTGTGACTAGCATCTGGTGGGTCTACCCACTATCTATCAGGGAGGCTGCTAAACAGCCTGCAGTGCACAGGACGGCCTCAGAACAAAAAATTACGTGGTCAAAATGTCAGTAATGCCAAGGTTGAGAAACCCTGGTCTAGAGAGAAATGATGGTAGTTTGGACCAAGGTGTAGTAATGATACTTGTCAGAAGTAGTTAGACTTGTATGTTTGGAGTTAGCCAGAAAGACACACAAGACTCGTTGACAGATTAGATGTGGGTTTTTGGCTGGAGACTTGAGGTAGATGTTGGTAATATTTACTGAAATGAAGAAGACTGGAGATCAATCATTAAAGCATAGATGGTATTTAGAGCCGTGAGAGCTGGTCGAATCACTTAGGGGGATAGTGTAAATAGAAAAAGAGAAAAGGCTGGACAGAGCCTGGGACACTCCAGAACTGAAGTTCTACTGGAGCAGAAGAAGCCTCTACATGAGTACAGAAGTGAGGCCTCTGAGAAGGCAGAGAGGATGTGCTCCAGGCAGAGGGGAGGGTGGCCTAAGGGGAAGGAACTCTGTTTTCCTGGAAAAGGAGGGAAGACAAAGTTCATAAACAGGGATATAGGCAGGAGAGTGGGTTTTGTGACGGGAAAGAGTTGACATTTATTGTCTGTGATGAGGTTCTGAGCATGAGTGTCAGCTGAGTACAAGGATCAGTTGAGTGTGAGTGTGTGTATGTGGGAGGTATGGGGATTTGAGAGGAGAGAACGTTGTGAAATAGCTTCTTTGGAAAGGAAGGAAATGAAGTTACCAGGGCAATGAGATAGGATCATCTAGGACTGTTTTGACTCTTGAGGTTTGTCGTTACAAATTTAAAGCGAGTCCGCTCAGCACTATTTCTGGATTCATAATAAATCAATAACCTCCATTGAATGAATAAAATATTATAATAATAGCAATATTAACATCTATCACATTGAGTATTTGCAATGTAGCATGCACCATGCCTTATACAATGTTCTTAACATTCTCAAACAAATCTTATGAAATAGGTATTATTGCCTTATTTAACTTATTTTAAAAACTAAGAATTAGAATGGTTAAGTAGTTTGTTCAAGGCCACAAAGTAAAAGGTCAGCATTCAAACCTGGGTCAGTCCGTTATAAAGCTTATATCCTTAACTATTAATAATATAACCTACTCAGGCTACTGTTAATAAAAATCACTGCCCTGACCGGGGCTTTGTAATTTCCCTAACTCTTCAGGAAGCCAAAGATACTAGTAATTCTAGGAGTAGTAGTGGAAATAAATGAATAGTGCTTAAAAGAAATCACCCAAGGTTCATTAAAAATGCATATAGTTAATTGCTACAATTGACTGCTTTGTGATTCTTCTGTTGCAAGATTCTCCTTGAGGCTCACTTAAATTCAGTGTTACCTGTTTACTGAAATGGGCTAGGGAAGGGCAAGTGGAGTTGGGAAAATGTACTGGGGAAGGAACAAGGTACAGAGTGAGATTTGCCCTCAGCTTCCAAACCCCAGTGGGACAGTCTCGAGCTCAGATAAAGGACTAAAACGGCTTGTACTGAAAAAATATTCTGCTCCTCCTTTGATCTCCTTTGGTCGAAATGGAGATGTGAGGGTTGAGAAGAGGTTATGTAAGACCTCAAGAGAGTACCTGAAGACAATGGAGATTTTCCTTTGTCATTTGACTCCTACAATGCATTCAGCTCACTACACATTATTGGTAGCCATGTGATTCCTGACATGATGCAGAGTTACAGATTAAATGCAAAATGTAATAGGTCCTTCTAGTCAGAACACCTGATACAGTTTGGGGTTTGATTCTCTGCCCAAATCTCATGTCGAATTGGAGGAGGAGCCCAGTGGGAGGTGGTTGGATCTTGGGGGCAGATTTCTCCCTTACTGCTCTCATAACAGTGAGTGAGCTCTCATGAGATCTGATGGTTTAAAAGTTTGTGGTACTTTCCTCTTTTCTCTCCCCCAGCACCATCATGGGAGGAAGGTGCTTGCATCTCCTTTGCTTTCCACCATGATTGTAAGTTTCTTGAGGCCTCCCAGTCCTGCTTCCTGTTAAGCCTGTGGAGTCAATTAAACCTCTTTTCTTCATAAATTACCTAGTCTCAGGTAGTTCTTTATAGCAGTGAAACTAATACAATGTCCAAAGCAAAGTTCTCTGTGCTCCATTGAGTTTCCCTCATTTTAAATAGCTCTCAGCCATAGTCTTTATGAGGGAAAGAAGTCTTTCCCTCTTCACAACAATTTTAAAAGTTTAGAAACTGCTTGGGGTTTTTTTTTTCCTTTTTTTTTTTCAGGGATGGTGGATGAAGGAGGGATGAGGACAGAACCAGAAAATTTCTAGCTCTGATGGGTTTGCATATAGCATTATTGATATAGTTGTGTATCATATCAAAAGTCAGATTGAGTTTGTATCTTTGTTTCAGTAATATTTACCTACCACTTGCCATTAATCACTGTGTTATTAAAAAGCTGTTTTTTAAAAAATAACTTCTAAGTTTTTTGATATATTTATCTCAATACTTATCAAAAATCAATTAAAGCTCAGCAGTTTTGATCCATTTATTTTATTTTGTTTTGAGCAATGTATATAATTTAACAATTTATTTTGTCATCTTATTTGTTATGATGAAAAATAAACTGACTAGGATGAGGTACCCTGCTTGACACTGGTTGTGTTAAGATCTCTCTTTTTCATGCACTAGGTTAAGTCCCTATGACTCTGGGTCTTCCTCTCTAGGAAAAAGTTTAAATAATCTTCTAGCATTCCACAAGTACTTATTAAGCACCTACTTCCTAGCAATGTCTTAGGTGCTCAAGATACAAAGAAGGACAAGAAATGGCCATTGTTCTCAGGGAATGGAAGGAAACAAGCACGTCAATTGTTACACAGAGTAAAATAGTTCTATCTGAAAGGTAGAATGGAGCAAAAAGAGAAAATACATGGCCTACGGAATAGTTTGGCCATACTCTCCTAAGATGATGTTGCCTACCCTCTCTCACTCTGACCTCTCCTGTCCAACAGGATTTGCAGAGAGACTATCAGCTGGTACCATCTACCATCAGGAACTCAGGCTCAGGAGTCAGATTTTAAGGAAAAGATTATTCTAATCTTTTGCAAACTCCCTCGGAAAATAGAAAAAGAGGAAATATTTTCTGCCACATTCTGTGAGTTCAGTATAACCTTGATAGCAACCAGACAAAGAATGTAGAAGGAAGAAAAATAACAGGCCAATTTTACTGATGAATGTAGATGTGAGAATTCTAAAAAATATTAACAAATTAAAACTGTCAATGTACAATGTATAAAATGGTTATGAAACATCATGATCAAGTTGAATTATCTCAAAAATGTAAGGTTGATATAACTTTAGAAAATTCTAGAATGCCATTCATCAGAAGCATAAGGTAAATGAGGTATACCCTATAAAATTTTTTCTTGGGAATTGGATGTTGTCCTGAGGAATATTTGGGATGGTATAAAAACAATGAATTGTTTGAATTTAAACGAAGTTCCTAAGTTTACCCAGATCTGTGTATGAAAATAGTTTTTAAACATCATTTGAAAGAAGGAGAAAAAACTGAGTTAAAAGTTAAAGAAAATGTATCTTTCATAGCTGAATTTTGTCTTCACAATATATTTACTAGGCCTGCCACTGGATATATTTTTATTTTCTTTTGTTGTGGGACTTTCCATCCAAATTCACACAAAATTTGCATGATGATGTTTTGAGAGGCACTATTTTATTACTAAAGTTTGGTGATCAACACCCACTTCATTCTTTTACTTATTAATTTTAAATTTTGAAAAGAAATTGTGAATTGTGCAGTATGACCTGTACTGTAAAAGATATACTTTCCTTCTGTTGTTCATATTTCCCTTACCAGTTAGCTGCATATATATATATATATATATATATATATATATATGCATATATTGGAATGACATATCTCAAATGCAATGGCATCCATAGAAGGATAGCAATTACCAAGGATATTCTCTTTCTTAAGAAGCTATAGTATTGTTTCTAGTCATCTGGGTTATATCTAGTTGTCAGTGATTCCTCAAAACTCATTTTAAATGAATTAGTAAATATGTATACAAAGTCCCTGAATATATTATAATTAAAGCTAGACTAGTGAATCTGGCTATGTTCCAATTGTTATTGTTTTATTTACTACTATTTTATAATATTTGGAAAATATTTTTCAATTATCCTTTTTCTAATATATTTGATTATAGGTATAAGGAAATACATTTAACTATTATAATTAACATAAGATCATATCGAATGCACTCAAAATAAATTATTCAGTGAATGTCAATTGCTAGAACTGACTTATTGAGTCTTGTGTTGGGACCTACAATACTCTTATCTCATGAACAGCATAAAATGGCCTTATGTAATCACAACAGTGAATTTTCAGACATTGAAATGATTACACACACACACACATATACACACACACACATTTTAAAGGTACACCAAATCAATAGAGTTTATTTTATTATTTTATAAGCTGGGACAGAAAACATATCTTGTGCTTTTCTGTACACCTCAGAGAACCTAATGCAGGTCTATGAAAATAGTTGACTCTCCATACTTGGATAAATGACTCAAAGTGAGTGAGGGCATCAGTAATACACATAGAGACTGAATCCTGGTGCTTGGGTTCACATCCTGGCTCCATTATTCCTAAGCTGTGTGACTTTGAGCAAATGACATAAACTCTCTGTGCCCCAGTTTCTCAGGTGTGATAATAATTATACTTACCTCATAGGATTTTTGTGAACATTAAGTGATTAATACATATAAGTATTTAAAATATTACCCAACATATAACAAACATTCAATTATATTAGCTATTATTATTGGGAATAGAAGTGCTAAGATAGAGCCCTTTTCTTTAATACGTTGAATATACATCTTTTCTAAAGCTATTGCTCCAAAGTGATCTGCACAGAATGGTTGCCCAGTGAAGGTTCTTACTGCTGTGAGCGGTAATGAACATTCAAGCTTTGGTTCAGTTCTAGACATCAATAAAGGCCAGTTTTCCTTTTCTTTTCTTCTGTGCCCTACTATGTTCTTCATTCATGTCTCTGTGTGACAGTTGTTATTCTTATTACTGTGCTATGAATAAGTTTTTGGCACTGTTAATCCCATATCTTTGATCTCAAGACATTTATTATTCTTTGGATCTTTCATCTTCATTTATAAACAAATCCCAAAACTTGACTCTTTGTAACCAGATAAGCCCTAATTTAAACATTGGCTCGGCCACAGAACCTCTTCAGTCTGCAAAGGGAGAGAATTAAATCTATTTACAGGGGTGTTGACGGCATTAAGGCAGTTTTCTGTTACTGTGCCCATCACAATGCCTGGCACATATTGCTTAAACAAAATATAGTAATTCCTTCTCTCCATGAACTGATTTTTCTTATTTCTTACTTTGTGCATTAACTTATTTCCTTAAAAAACTGAGATAAAATTCTTAACTGACTTTTAATCTGTCTTTTCCACAACATCTCAAATTTGTATTTTCCAAAATAAGTTAAAATTTTGAAGCCTCCAGTGTCTAAAATACTGTCCGAAGGCCTAGAGGGAATACAGGACTCTGTAAAACATCAGTTCTCCCCTCAAAATAAACCTGTAGTATATTGGTAGTTTTAATTTTCATGTAAATTACTATTTGGGAGCATTAACCATCAGATTCCTTATATATATTATGTAGTGAGTATGAAGTTCTCAGGTCATAAATATAAGCATTTAAGAAAATAACTTTGATTTTATGTAACAACTTGGTTTTGAGCTTAAGATCTCCTCTCCCACCCTCCACCCCCCGTCCCCGCCACCCCCCGTCCCCGCCACCCCCCGTCCCCGCCACCCCTCCGCTCCAGTAGCAGATAAAATGATTTGATCAATTCTGTGTAAATTCAGTTGTTATGGTCTTCTCTCCTTTCCTCCGATGTGAAATTTAATTTCCAGGAGCTGACGGCATTGTGGTTTCTGATGGGGATGGTAGAAGAATAGCTGGCTCATGCTTGTCATCTGTCCTTCATATTGGCTCCCATGGAGATGTTCTAGCCCGTGGAGTCTTGCACCTACCTTCTTGATGGCATATGCAGAGGTGTCCCTGTTCCTACCTGCACCATAATGATGTGGTCCCTGCTGCTTCTCCCTCATCATAGAGTACCGTCATTATGACAATGAGCCTCTTGGCAATTCTCTGGCTAGTGTCTGCACCCCTTTAGAAAAGCATGAGATTAATTCCTCTCATGCATCACTATTGGCCCTTAGGAAGCTCAGTGAGGCACTGCGGGCTCTAATCGCCTGCAGCCACACACACAACCACGTCTGCTGCTAAGCCTTCTCCATGCTGGTAGAAGGAATTTCTGGAGACAATGTTGTCTTCAGAAACTCCCCATGATCTTGCTATTCGAAGTGTGGATCATGGATTATCTGCATTAGGATCACCTGAGAATGTGCTAGAAATGCAGAATCCTGGGTCACATTTCAGAACTACTCAATTAAAAGTGCATTTTAGCAAAATCCTGAGGTAATTTTTATGCACATTAAAATTTGCAAAGCACTGATCAAAGATACAGCGTAGAGTTGCAATTTACCCTCAGAACACTTAACTCATCTAAGGATTCTATTGCTCTCATCTCCCGGAGGGGCTAGTTACTGAGGGAGAGGTATAGGGAAGTACGGTCTGGGGATCTTTTCATAGAGAGTTTCATAGTGTCTTAACAATCTTGTTTCCCATCTCCACTATATCCCTTTTCTTCCCTTAGTCCAGATAAAGGTTTAAGTTATTTCCTTCTGCGAGGGGAAAATGCCCCAGCAATATTTTATTTAATCTTTAATTTTAATCACATAGCTGGGCATTTTAAACTGAAAAGCCAAGAGCGTGTTATATTTATTTTCTGAATGTGCTGCAATTGCCTCCCCTTCCCTTCTCCCTCACATCTCTGCTTGGTCCAACGGAACAATCCAGTTTAGTTGCCTGGATACGGGAGGTTCAGGGTCAAGGTAATACAGGAGAAAGCAATTAATACTTTACAATATCATCACATGGCATAAGGATTTTATTTAGGTTTTAAAATATGTTAGATTCAAATGGATTTAAGTTTTCTAGAAAGCCAGACTACATTTCTAAAACTGTAGTTCATTCTGTCACATTGAAAGTCCTTCTATCAGGCTTTGTTTTCTGACAATGGACTTTGCTATGGAATTTTTGTGTGCAGTTAGTGAATACTGGGTAAGTACACTGACAGAAATGACTTAAGCCTCTTCTGTCTTCAAAGTCCAGTTTGCTTCAATAGTTGATGTTACAGATTATATGTTATTTACTCTCGAAGGTCTTCTTTGACTCCTTGGGAGCCAGCTATGCATTCCTTGAGTTCCAGGTACTTACTTCCATGACGGCATTTAACACTTTGTTCACGGTATCCCTTATTAGACTACAAGATTACTGCGGACAAGGATCAGAGTCTCTATTACTGTTTTATCCCCAGCGCCTCATCCAGTTCCTGGCTCATAGGAAAAACAAACCTTCTTGGATAAACAAATTTAATGGTATTATTCAAAATTTTCCTCACTGAACCTCAATACATGAGAGGGAGAAAATAAATATATAAAATGTCATGGAAGTCTTTTAGTCCAATCACTGACTCAAAGGAAGAATCCTATATATAGAATCACTACAGAGTCAAGCTTTTGCTAAAATATTTCCAGAAGAGGGAATATACTTAGGTTTTTTCCATTTATGGATCATTCACATTTTTAGAAAGTTTTTTCTTTATTGAATCAAAATCTGCCTCCTTAATTCTGTCTGCCCTTTGGAGTTTTGTAGTTTTCCATTTCTATAGTCTAATTCTGTAAATCTGCTAAAAAGACACAAGTTCAAAGTGTTTTAAAATATAGTAAGGATGGTTCATCTCACATAGAAATCACCAGCAGCTGGAATGTCTACTTTCCCTCCAATAAAACAAACAGGTTTTGCTTTGCACTTACATATTTTAGAACTGTCAGAAATGGAAAGGGAGAGGAATATGTGGGTTTGGCTACCACATTCAAGGAGGGAAAATTACCTTGATTTTTAGCTTTTGATGTGAGAGCAGCATTGCTCAGGTGCTTTATGATATCTGTCATATAACACAATATGGGGATTCATTTCTGGTTGTGATACTTTGCATTTGAAAATGCTCATCAAAAATTTCTTTATGTGCCCTTGTTCCATGCCCATACAGCTACTTCCTACTTGTCATCGTCACTCCAAATTCTACATTTGAAAAACCAGAATTACCTCCTCCTCTTGACCAACTGCGTCTACCAACTACTCTGATACTAGCACTTTATTCTCCCAGGAGCATAAAATACATGGTTCATTTATCCTGCTCATTCTCACATCCTCTCAGCTACACAGCCATGAGCATTTCTCCCCTGCAGTCTTTCTCACATTTACTTCTTCCTCTCCAGTAATGATGAGGAGTCTCTCATCGCTGTATGATTCATTTGCTGCTTCCCTTTCTCACTCCAGCTTCTAGCCTGCTTTCATGGAAAAGACAGCATGGCTACATTTTTAAAAAAAATTTAATTCCATTGTCATCAATCTTGCACCTAATTTAAAACCCAAACATATGGATGACCTAGTACATCAGTCTAAGCTCCTCTACTTCCATCTCAAGGTCTATCCTTCAACCGCACAATGCTTGACTCTCAAATTGCCCAGGCTCATGTTAGCTACTGCGCCACCCCATACAACCCACCCAAAACTCCAAGCCCACTCTAGTTGGTATCATCTTTCCTTGCAACCCATCTGCACCCCAACTCATCCACAGCTATGCTACATTTGCATTCATGTTAATCTGCTTTCTTTTCTGTGCCAATTCTTAAGTTATATTTCCCCCACAAGTTTTTATCCCAGTTATTCCAGGACTTATGCATTTCCTTTGCTTTCTCTCACTTAACATTTTTATTGTGAATTATGATTTTTAAAAAGGTGAATAAAACATGTACAATTTTAAAACAGGTTGTGAAAAGAATATCCATGTAACTACCACTCAGATAGGAAGTAGAGTATATCTGGAACCCAATACATTTTACAGTAATAATAGTTTGTAACTCATAATTTAGTAGCTATGGTAATTAAGTAGCATCTTGCCTTGCCTTATGGCTTAAATGTATCGTTGTATTCCTCCTACTCAATTGTAGGCTCTTGAAAGGCAAGGGCCATACAGATTATTTTGTAGAATATCCCACAGTGTCTCAAACTGTGCTAAGTAAATACTATATATTCAAGAGACGCTTGTTCATTGATTATAGACTAGGAAAAGGCAACACTTTGTACAAACAATACGTATGTTTATATCCAAAAATTAACATTGTTATATCTTTCAAACACATGTTAATCTTTAGGAAATAGCACAGTTCTAACGTCTTAGGTTCTTTTTTTTCCCCACATATTGTCTCCTTGGTTTTGGTTTCGGTTTTCTTTTCTTTTATGTGGCATTCAGCTTTCTTGGAGATTTCTCAGGGAATTTCCAGTTTTACAAAGCAGAATAAAAAGGAATGCCTTGATAATGAATAAAAGTCCCTGGCAGGAGAGCAGAAACACCAATGATTGCCTCTCTTAATTCAAAGAACTGCTATGATCACAAAGCAGTCTTCTCTCTTCCACTGCACAATTCTCATGAAAAAAAAACTCTGCACTACATCCAAAGGTCTTTAGCAAATGTTAATAACATTCTGCATATTGGAGGTTTTATCATACAGGACCTCGAGCAAAGATTCCATGACAGCAATAGTAATACTAAATAGATATATTAAGGAAATAGTAAACATAAGAAATGCACATTTTAAAAAACCTAATCCTGGAAAATGTTATCAGTGCAGGACATTTGTGACTCAAGGAATTGTGCAGTGTAAATTACATTAAAATGTATAAAGTATGCTGATGGTGATATACAGCAAAACTGCATACATATTACAAGACAACAAAGAATTCTAAAGTTTGGTAAGAACTATGAATCCCTGAGATGTTGGATTAAGTAATTATTCCATACATAGGAGAAGCTGAGATTCAGCAGCAGAAAGAAGGAAATCTATACTTTTGTCCTATCCTACAGTTTCTGTGACTGAGGAAGAAAATCATTGTATTAAAGAAGTATTTCTTGTTTGGGCTAATTATAGTCAGACAGTGGAGAAAAGCAGAAAGAAAACTTGCATTATCGAAATGGATTTATTTACAAGAGCTTAGTTCATCCTTAGATGAGTGAAATCGCTGTATTAGGAAAGATAGTAAACTACCAAAAATAGTACCTGAAAATCATGGTGTTCACTCTGCTAAGGAACTCAACCTAACTGTCAAGCTTCAGATATGGGGAAATGGACAAGACTATTTGGAAGCCTTATATTTTTTTAAATTTCGTTAACAAATATTTGTTGAGCACCTTCCATATGCCAGATCCTTTTATAGTTACCTGGGATTTTTCAGGGAGTGAAATAGACAAAAGGCTTTGCTCTTATGGAGCTTACATTCTAGTGAGGATATGCTGATAGCCCTTCATGTTGTGTAACATGCTGCTTTTATGAATTTCAAAACCAAAAAAAGATACAGTGCTGATTTTGTGGTGAAATCATAGAAAGACTGCAAGTAAACACAAGCCTCAAGTTAGTAGTTAACGCCTGGGAAAAAGAGGGCATTAGGCTCAGGGAAGAACAAACAGGTAGCTTCAACGACATTGGTGATATTAAATTTCTGAGGTTGGGTGATGGATTAACTGGTGTTTATTTTACCATTTTGCTTTTTAAGCTAGCAAAAGTTATATAATTTCTTTTATGCATATAAACTATTACATCATAAAGTTTTTAAATTAAAATATGAATTTTTTTTTTTAAAAAAGCAAGTGGACAGAGCATGGGACAAGGGAGTTAGCCCACATAATTTAAAATGGCTAAGAAAGACTTTCATTGTTTCTTTAGATTGCTATTTTATTTCATGTAAGATACAATTTTACGACTTTTATTACTATTTTTGAATAGTTTATTCTATTTAGAATAGCAAGATTTATGGGCAAATCTTAGATTGGGCTATCTGGAAACAGATGATGCATTAACTCAAGCTGCCATAACAAAATACCATAGACCAAGGGGCTTAAGCAACAGAACTTTATTTTCTCACAGTTCTGGAGGCTAGAAGTTTAAAATCAGGGTGCCAGTATGATTGGGTTCTGGTGAGGGCTTTCTGGTGTCTCTTCTTATAAGGATACTAATCCCGTCATGGGGCCCCTATCCTTATAACCTCATCTAAACTTGAGGACCTCTCAAAGGCCCCATCTCCACATTGATGTTTGGGGTTTCAACATACAAATTTGTGATGGACACAAACATTCATTCCATATCAAATGCTGTGCAAAGAGTATTGAGGAGTATTTTCCGGAGCTATACCTTTGAGGAAGCGAAGGCTGAGGACTTGGCAGAAGGAGAAACTGACCGGAAATATGTTTGCAACTGGGGCCTCAGCTGATATCGGGAAGAGCTGTAGAACTAGAATAGCCAATAGGAGAGGCAGTGAATCAGAGCAAAGGGGTAGTCACTGGAGGTTGGTCACTCTCTAAGAGGTATAACCCTGGGCAAAGCAATAGCTAAAGAGAGACAAAGTTATAAACTATCAATAGCAGATTATCCCAGCAGCTAGAAGATGAAAATGTATGCCCTGAAGAGGAGATCTGGGAAAGGCATCGCTGTGTCTCTGATATGGTTTGACTGTGTCCCAATCTGAATCTTAAGTTGTAGTTCTCGTAATCTCCACATGATACTGGAGGGACCTGGTTGGAGGTAACTGAATCATGGGGTTTGTTACGTCCATGCTGTTCTCATGATAGTGAGTGAGTTCTCATGAGATCTGATAGTCTTATAAAGGGCTTTTCCCCTTTTGCTCAGCACTTCTCCTTACTACTGCCACATGAAGAAGGATGTGTTTTCTTCCCCTTCCCCCATGATTGTAAGTTTCCTGAGACCCCCCCCTAGCTCTGCAGAACTGTGAGTCAATTAAACCTCTTTCTTTATTAAATTACCCAGTCTCAGGTGTTTCTTCATAGCAGTGTGAGAATGGACTAACATGGTCTCCTACAGAGTTATAGGAGTTAAAATATCATGATTACAACTGACTGAAGTTAAAATCTGAGCTCTGTGTGATCTTAAAAATGTTAATTGCAATCTATTAAAAAATTCTCATGTCTAAAAATTGGTTGTAATAATAAAATGGGAAACGTTCTCTTGTCCCCCTTCACTGGATGTGCGATGGGGGTGTGGCTCACTTCTTCAGTGCCCCACTGCTCAAACCTCTAGGGCGGCATGCAGATGGGCAGGCTGTGGGACTCTGACCAAACAGCAGTGTGTAGGGTGAATGTTTACAGCTCCTGAAACCCCAGTGGGTGTGTGCTACTCTGTGCTCTTTTAGTTTGGTGTCTATAGGTGGCTTGTGTTAGTTAGCTCAATCAGACCCTCTACCGTGTCACAAGGACTGAGGGCTTTCTGTATCCCAGGGTTTCTTGTTTTAGTGTATCAGAAGAATTGGATCACATGTGGGCTTGGAGAATGAGTTCAAGGTTTTAGTGAGTGGAAGCATATCTCAGCAGATGGGGGAGCCAGAAGGTAGGTGGTTTTCCCCTGGAATCGGGCTGCTTGGAAGCCTGGGCTCTCCTTGAACGGCCCCAGCCAAACTCCGCATTGTTCTGCTGGTTAGTGGCCTGCCAGCATTCCTGTGCCAGTGGGTTTCTCTGGATGTTCAGCTACCTGTGTGTTTCTCCATCTATGTGCTCCTCTCGATGTCCAGCCACTTCTGTCTCTTGCTAGGGTCTTGGGTTTTTATAGGCAGAGGATGGGGGCATGGCAGGCCAGGGTAGTCTTAGGAAATGCAACATTTGGCCACAAAGTCAGGAGTGCCTATCCTCACCTAGGTTTGTGGGGGTGGTGCCCTAGCCAGGGACCAGGCCCTCTTCTACCCAGCACTTCCCTTCCCTACTTCCATATTACTTAAAAGGACCACACTCTTCCCTTCCCAGCAGTCCTGTATTGTTCCCACCTGCCAACAGGTCCATCTAACTGCTGTTAGAATGTGGACGATGACCAGTCTTAGCTGCTTCCTGCCGACTGGGGCATTGTTCTGGGGAAATAGCAGTTAGATTTCTCCCAGAGGTTTAGGGTTCCTAGCAAAGGAGACCCATTTTCCAAGGCTCTGGTTGCCTAACCATTTCAAGTTTGATGGCTTCTAGGCATGAGAGAAAAAAAAAAAAAGTTTTATGAGGTTAAGTATGTATGGGTTAAATATGTATATTATACAAGGAAAGAATTTAGTGCCAAAGATTACAGAGACAAGAAGTAAAATATGTTGACAACAAAATTGTACCCCAGCTGTTTCACCCTGGTAAAAGAAAATCCTTGTATGGGAGTGGATAAACTTTAGACGAGAGATACGTGTTCTCGCCATATCTTTAGCAGTTAACAGGTTCACCTGGGAATACCTGTATCTCCTCTCTCTGTCCCAGGCCTCCCTGTCTGTATTATAAAAGAATGAGGTAGCCACTTTCAGGAGGTCCTCTAGTGTACTATCATCTGGTCCCAGGGCCCATGTCTGCAACCTTCTCCTGAGGCAGGAGCTGCCTGAGTAATAAATTTATCCTTTAGGATTAGTTGCCCCTCGAATGAATCAGGAGATAGAGAGGTGTGCTTTATCAAGGTGTCTCATAGTCTTTCCAGGAAGGCAGTGGGATTTTCATCAAATCCCTGGTTGGTCATGGACAACTTAGTATAACTGAAGGGCTTGGTCCTAGTTCTACGTAAGCCTTCCATTATGTACACCTGAAAGTGTCTCCTCTTCCAGTCTTCCATCTGATCGTTGGGATCCCATTTAGGGTCGTCCATTGGTACTGTTTCTCTTCTGGTTGGATAATGTTTGCCCCATTCCCTGATGCTATATGTGATACGAAGCTCATCCCCAAATCTCTCTGCTACTTGCAGAGAAGGCTGCTTCTCAGTGTCCTTCGTGGTCTGATTCAAAAGTAACATAACGTCTCTCCAGGAGAGTTCAAATTATTTCGGTGAAATTCTGGAAGGTCTCTATATATCTATCAGGGTCATCTGAAAACTTGCCAAGATCCCCCTTAAGTTGCATTAAGTCCTGTAGGGAGAAGAGAATCTCGACCTTACCAGGCCCAAATTCAGTGGGCATCTGTTGGAAGGCAAGAATGAGACTGGGGCTTCTTTAGGGCAAGAATTTTTAGGAGGGGGCAAGTGAGGGGCTGAAGCTGGGTAGGGAGGTTGTGGTGGATCCAGAGGAGCAAAGCTGGTCAGCAAAGGTCTAGACTACCCTGCAAGTTACAGAAAGCCTGCACATATGGGCCTCAGACCATCTGTTTCTCATGTCTACAGAAAAATTACAATTGCCAGATGGTAACAAAATGAATTGTTCCTTCCTGAGGCCAAGTCAGTTCTTCCTGTAAACCATAAAGGCCAATCATTTATGCAGAGGCTGTGAGGCATTTTTCCTCCAGATTCTGAGGATCAAAGCAGTCCCAATGGTTCAGGATATACTCTAGAGGAGTATAATAGTCCAGGAAAGGTGAAGAGAGCTGGTTGCCCATTCTGAAAGACAGATAATAGAGGTGCCCCTCATTTCCTTCCTTCAGTGAAAACTCAGGGTGTGATGAAGAGAGAAAGTAAGCATCCTCCATTCACTCTCCACCCCTCATCCCTGAGCCCTGGTGACCATGGCAGGCGCCAGCCATGGATACCAAAGTTGTGTGTACCCACGAAGCAGGGGAAACCTTGAAGCAGGAGAATAGGAATTAACCTCCCTCGCCTACATTTCTCCCTGCTGTTAGCAAACTTTGAGTTCTTTGGGCCTGTTTATGCCATGAAGCGCGGCTTCTTTCCATGGCGTGGGAGGTTTGGTTGGCAGGAATTGGTCCTGCCCATTTACATTGTGCTTGGTGCCTGGTTTTGGATCCCTCAGACCTGGTTTTTCTTTTTAAGGCCTCAGCCTGAAGTTTGGAGTCAAGTTGGGAATGAAAAAATATTTTAGAGGCTGTTCACATCTGTTTAGTGTCCCAAATAAGCCCTGCCAAACTTGCATTCCTCAGCAAGCAGGGGTCGCTCCTGTTAACTTCCCTATCAGAAACAGAGTGGTGGTGGGCCGGCGCTCACTTAGAAAAGGAAAAAAAAATACAGAAAAATAGTTTAAAGGAACAAAAAAAAGGGAAAGATTCTGGGGGAAGAAACTCTTGCTTAGTGCAATTGGGCCTTTCTCTTGGCCAGGGAAGGAAAGGCTCCATTGGCACAGTGAGTAAGAAGCATCCATCTGTTGGCCCTGTGGGGCTGTGGCTACCACTGTGGCCTCCTCCCGTCCCCACTCGTGGCTGTTGGGCTTGACCTTTGCCTGCTGCAGGCACACCTAGGCACCTGAGCTGGGAAGGAAAGGATAAGGGGAGGTCCCTTAGCCCTGCATGCCTGCGGCTGTGGAGGTGGAGGCATACACGGCGCCTCTAGTAACAGTTGGTTTAATTTCCACCTTTGGTGGCCGAGCCCAATGCTCGTCTTACTAAGCAACATTGCCACAGTCTGTAGCAAAACTCTTAACGTTATAAAGGAAGAGATGAGAGCCACTTCAAACTATGTGTGTGACAGAAAGGAGACAAAGTCTGGGGCTTTTGACTAGCAGGTTAGGGCAGTCTCTGAGCCTCTTTCTTGCAGGAAAGAGAGAGGTGTCAGTGTTTTGGAAGAGAGGCAAACCCAACAGTTTTGCATTTGTTCCCACTTACCTTCCTCAGTCCCAGATGAGCCCCCAGTTGAAACAGTAAAACTTCCCCTGTCCCCTCTCACAGGGCATGTGATGGGGGTGTAGCTCACTTCTTCAGTGTCCCACCGCTCAAACCTCTAGGGGAACATACAGACGGGCAGGCTTTGGACCTTCAACCCCATAGCAGTGTCTAAGGGTAATGTTTACAGGTCCTGAAGCCCCAGTGGGCATATGTTACAGTTGTTCTTTCAGTTTGCTGTCTACAGGTGGCTTGTGTTAGCTCAATTAAAGCCTCTACCTCGTCGCAGAGACAAAGGGCTTTCTGAATGCCAGGGTTTCTTGCTTTGGTGTACTGGAAGAATCTGATCCCACATGGCCTTGGAGAATGAGTGCGAGGTTTAATTGAGTGGAAGTAGCTCTCCACTCAGGGGAGATGGTTTTCCCTGGAGTCGGGCTGCTTGGTGGCCCGGGCTGCCCTCCAACTGCTCCAGCCAAACTCTGCGCCATTCCGCTGGTCAGTGGCCTTCTGGCATGCCCGTACTCTCCACATCCGGTTGCCTGCATGTTCTTCCATTGATGCGCTCCTCTCGACATCAGCCACTTCTGTCTCTACCTTGCTAGGGCCTCAGGATTTTATAGGCACAAGATGCGGATGTGGCAGGCCAGGGTGGTTTTGGAAAATGCAACGCTTTTGTGCAAAGGCAGGACTGTGGGGGTGGTTCAAGTCCTTGAAATTAAATTTTTAATATTAAAAAAAAAGCTTAAGAGAAAAATACTTTGCAATTAGGCTGCTTATGTTGGAGCCTCTGTTTCATAATTACTAGTATGTGACCTAGGCAAGTTGCTTCAGCTCCATAGCATTACCTCCGTTATCTGTAAAGTGGGTATAATAACATATCACTTCATAGGGAACACTATGAAATAATGAGTGTTAAATTTTTAGCACAGTTTCTGGCACCTAGCAAAGCTTAATAAATATAAAATTTATTTTTCTTCTCCTTTGTCTCCTTGTTCATTATCTAGGAAATTTTCAGCTTGTGGTTATGTGTAAGCTGAATGACCAGAAAACTGGTAAGATTATTTTCAGACCACATTAAATCAAGGAAGAGTTCCTTCAAACACATAATGGTACTGTCTACACATAATCATCCATAGTAAGCCAGCAGATAGATGGAAGAGACTGGAATCATTAGGCCTGACCTCATCTGAGGACATATTCTTTTGCCAAACACACCTCTCTGCTGAGAATAGCACAGGGCTTGAAGAATGGTGCAAAGCAGTTCATCACCCTTAACTAAGCTCTTATTCTGGAGAGAAATCAGAATAATTCAAGCAGCCTGTTAATGATATCACAGTTTCCAATTTTCTTCTTAACCAAGTCGAACATTTATTTTGCTCTTCTGGAACAAGAGTATGCTATAATAATGTCTTGTTTGGCAGTCTAAGCAACACTGTGTCCCCCGGATGGCCAGTGATCCTTTTTGTGGATAGTTTGCATCGTATTTCTCTATAGCACTATCTGGCACGTGACATATGGAAAACTAGGCTTGTTTACTTCTTGCATATGCAGCCTTAAATATTTCATGTTGTTTAATTTCTGTTGGCTTTTCATTTCTTTATTCGGAAGACCTAAGTGTCTTCTGAAAATCCAGAAATGTTCACTATGTTGTCTTTTATTCAAAATATTTCTTCACTTGATCTTAGCCAAAAGGCCGAGAAGCGATTATTCAAAATATTTCTTAAGATTTTAAGGAAAATCAGTTCCAGTTTATAACCTTAGAGAAACCACTATTTGTACCTCTTTCAGGTTAGTGTTTATTTAAATCTTAAATTGTGATCTTTAGAGGAGTTTACCAATTCAAACGTTTTCAAGTATTTAGTTAACAAACATTCATTTACCAGACACTTTTCTTGATGGTGGAGATATATTGATGAATACATAAAAAAACATGACAAAGAGGTTGCCTTTGTTGAGCTTATAGTTTAGTGAAGAAAAAAGACAATAATAGGGGGGATCTGGTAAGATGGCCCAATAGGAAGAGCTCCTGTCTGCAGCTCCCAGCAAGACCAATGAAGGAGGCGGGTGATTTCTGCATTTCCAACTGAGATACCTGGCTCATCTCATTGGGACTCATTAGGCAGTGTGTGCAGCCCATGGAGGGTGAGCCAAAGCAGGGTGTGGTGTCACCTCACCTGGGAAGTGCAATGGGCTGGGGAACTCCCTTCCCTAGCCAAGGGAAGCTGTGAGGGACTGTGCCATGAGGACCGGTGCATTCTGCCCCAGATACTACACTTTTCCCATGGTCTTCACAACCTGTAGGCCAGGAGATCCCCTTGGGTACCTATACCACTGGGGCTCTAGGTTTCAAACACAAAACCAGGCATCCATTTGGGCAGACACTGAGCTAGCTGCAGGAGTGTTTTTTTCATAACCCAGTGGTGCTTGGCACACCAGTGAGACAGAAGCATTCACTCCTCTGGAAAGGGGGCTGAAGCCAGCGAGCCAAGTAGTCTAGCTTAGTGGATCCCACCTCCATGGAGCACAGCAAGCTAAGATCCACTGACTTAAAATTCTCGCTGCCAACACAGCAGTCTGAAGTTGACCTGGGATGCTCTAGTTTGGTGGGGGAGGGGCATTCACCATTACTGAGGCTTGGCTATTCGGTTTCCCCCTCACAGTGTAAACAAAGCCAACGGAAACTTCAAACTAGGAGGAGCCCACCACAGCTCAGCAAAGCCACTGGAGCCAGACTACCTCTCTAGATTCCTTCTCTTTGGGCAGGACATCTCTGAAAGAAAGGCAGCAGCCCCAGTCAGGGGCTTACAGATAAAACTCCCATCTCCCTGAGACAGAGCACCTGGGGGAATGGGTGGCTGTGGGTGCATCTTAAGCAGACTTAAACGTTCCTGCCTGCCATCTCTGAAGAGAGCAGCATATCTCCCAGCACAGCACTTGAGCTCTGCTAAGAGACAGACTCCTAGAGTGGGTCCCTGATCCCTATTCCTCCTGACTGAAAGACCTCCCAGCAGGGGTCAACTGACATTTTGTACAGAGGAGCTATGGCTGGCATCTGGCAGGTGCCCCTCTGGGATGAAGCTTCCAGAGCAAGAAGTAGGCAGCAATCTTTGCTGTTTTGCAGCCTCCACTGGTGATACACAGGCAAACAAGGCCTGGGGTGGACCTCCAGCAAACTCCAGCAGACCTGCAGAAGAGGCACCTATTAGAAGGAAAACTAACAAATAGAAAGCAGTAACATCAACAGCAGCAGAAAGGATGTCAATGCAAAAAACACATCAAAAGGTCATCAGCAAAAGGTAGATAAATCCATGAAGTTGAGGAAAAACCAGTGCAAAAATGCTAAAAATTTCAAAAACCAGAATGCCTCTTTTCCTCCAAAGGATCACAACTCCTTGCTATCAAGGGAACAAAATAGGAAGAAGAATGAGTTTGACAAATTGACAGAAGTAGGCTTCAGAAGGTGGGTAATAACAAACTCCTCCGAGCTAGAGGAGCATGTTCTAACTCAATGCAAGGAAGCTAAGAACCTTGGTAAAAGGTTACAAGAACTACTAACTAGAATACCCAGTTTAGAGAAGAAGATAAATAACCTGATGGAGTTGAGAAACAGCACAAGAACTTTGTGAAGCATGCACAAGTATCAATAGCCAAACCAATCAAATGGAAGGAAGGATATCAGACATTGAAGAACAACTTAATGAAACAGAGCGAGAAGACAAGAACAGAGAAAAAAGAATGAAAAGGAATGAACAAAGCCTCCAAGAAATTTGGGACTATGTGAAAAGACCAAACCTATGATTGATTGGTGTACCTGAAAGTGACGGTGAGAATGAAACCAAGTTAGAAAACACGCTTCAGAATATTATCCAGGAGAACTTCCCCAAGCTAGCAAGACAGGGCCACATTCAAATTCAGGAAATACAGAAAACATCACTAAAATACTCCTCTAGAAGAGCAACCCCAAGACACACAATCATCAGTTTCACCAAGGTTGAAATGAAGGAAAAAAGTTAGGGGCAGCCAGAGAGAAAGGTCAGGTTACCTACAAAGGGAAACCCATCAGACTAACAGCGAATTTCTCTGCAGAAACTCTACAAGCCAGAAGAGAGTGAGGGACAATATTCAACATTCTTAAAGAGAAGAATTTTCAATCCAGAATTTCAAAGCCAGCCAATCAGGCTTTATAAGTAGAGGAGAAATAAAATCCATTACAGATAAGCAAATGCTGAGGGATTTTGTCACCACCAGGCCTGCCTTACAAGAGCCCCTGAAGGAAGCACTAAATATGGAGAAGAAAAACCAGTAGCAGCTACTGCAAAAACATAAAAAAATACAAACACTAGTGGCACTATGAAGAAAACTGCACCAACTAATGTGCAAAAGAACGAGCTAGCATCATGATGACAGGATCAAATTCACACATAACAATATTAACCTTAAATGTAAATGTGCTAAATGCCCCAATTAAAAGACACAGACTGGCAAATTAGATGCAGAAAACACCTTTGATAAATTTTAACGCCCCTTTATGTTAAAAACACTTAATAAACTAGGTATTGATGGAACGTACCTCAAAATAATAAGAGCTGTTTTTGACAACTCCACAGCCAACATCATACTGAATGGGCAAAAGCTGGAAGCATTCTGTTTGGAAACTGGCACTAGACAAAGATGCCCTCCTTCACCATTCCTATTCAACATAGTATTGGAAGTTCTGCACAGTGCAATCAGGCAAGACAAAGAAATTAGGGTATTCAAATAGGAAGAGAGGAAGTCAAATTGTCTCTCTTTGCAGCTGACATGATTGGACATTTAGAAAGCCCCAACATCTCAGCCCCAAAACTCCTTAAGCTGATAAGCAACTTCAGCACTCTCAGCATACAAAATCAATTGTGCAAAAATCACAAGCATTCCTATTCACCAATAACAGACAAACAGAGAGCCAAATCATGAGTGAACTCCCATTCACAATTGCTACAAAGAGAATTAAATACCAAGGAATACAACTACAAGGGATGTGAAGGACCTCTTCAAGGAAAACTACAAACCACTGCCCAAGGAAATAAGAGAGGACACAAACAAATGGAAAAACATTTCATGCTTATGGATAGGAAGAATCAACATTGTGAAAATGGCCACACTGCCCAAAGTAATTTATAGATTCAATGCTATCCCCATTAAGCTACCATTGACTTTCTTCACAGAATTAGCAAAAACTACTTTAAATTTCATATGGAACCAAAAAAGAACCCATGTAGCCAAGACAATCCTAAGCAAAAAGAACAAAATGGAGGCATCATGCTACCTGACTTCAAACTATACTACAAGTCTACAGTAACCAAAACAGCATGGTACTGGTACCAAAACAGATATATAGACCAATGGAACAGAACAGAGTCCTCAGAAATAACACCACATGTCTACAATTATTTGATCTTTGACAAACCTGACAAAAACAAGTAATGGGGAAAGGATTCCATATTTAATAAATGATATTGGGAAAACTGGCTAGCCATATGCAGAAAACAGAAACTGTACCCCTTCTTTATACCTTATACAAAAATTAACTCAAGATAGATTAAAGACCTAAACATAAGACCTAAAACCATAAAAACCATAGAAGAAAACTTAGGCAATACCATTCAGGACATAGGCATGGACAACGAATTTATGACTAAAACACCAAAAGCAATGGCAACAAAATCCAGAATTGACAAATGGGATCTAATTAAACTAAAGAGCTTCTGCACAGCAAAAGAAACTATCATCAGAGTGAACCGGCAACCTGGAGAATAGGAAAAAATTTTTTTGCAGTCTATCCATCTGACATAGGGCTAATGTTCAAAACAAATTTACAAGGATAAAACAAGCAACCACATCGAAAAGTGGGTTTCGATGTATACATATATATAAAATGTATACATATATAAAAATGTATACATATATATAAAAACTCATCATCACTGGTCATTAGAGAAATGCAAATCAAAACCACATTGAGATACCATCTCACGCCAGTTAGAATGGCAGTCATTAAAAAATCAGGAAACAATAGATGCTGGAGAGGATGTGGAGTAATAGGAACACTTTTACACTGTTGGTGGGAGTGTAAATTAGTTCAACCATTGTGGAAGACAGTGTGGCAATTCCTCTATGGTCTGGAACCAGAAATACCATTTGACTCAGCAATCCCATTACTGGTTAAATAGCCAAAGGATAAGTCATTCTACTATAAAGATACCTGCACATGTATGTTTATTGCATCACTGTTCACAATAGTAAAGACTTGTAACCAGCCTAAATGCCCATCAATGATAGACTGGATAAAGAAAATGTGGCACATGTACACCATAGAATACTATGCAACCATAAGAAATGAGTTCATGTCCTTTGCAGGGACATGGATGAAGCTGAAAACCATCATTCTCAGCAAACCAACACAAGAACAGAAAACCAAACACTGTACGTTCTCACTCATAAGTGGGAGTTGAACATTGAGAAAACATGGGCACAGAAAGGGGAACATCACACACTGGGGCCTATTAGGGGGTGGGGGGCAAATGGATGGATAACATTAGGAGAGATACCTAATGTAGATGACAGGTTGATGGGTGCAGCAAACCACCATGGCACATGTATACCTATATAGCATACTGGTACACTCTGCACATGTATCCTAGAACTTAAAGTATAATTTTAAAAACCCAAATATTCCACTGAACTTTGAATTGAAAATGATTATTTACAGTAAAAAATACAATAATAAAACAAAACTATGGCCTTACACTGATTGTGTAAACAGCATCAATTATTTAAGGTGAATGCTGATAACAAATATAAATATAAATTGAGCCTCTACTGGCTCTGCTTCTCTGATTGAACTCTGACTTTTACAAGTACTGGGCAAGTTTTTGTAGTGTCCCATACCTGAAGCCATTAGAAAAGCCCCAGGCAAAGTAGACAGTGAGAAGCATATAGGAAGAGACTGTCAGTTTGCTGTCGGATGCTGCTGGATGAAACTGACTGAAGCAGGTATTATTCAAGTAGCTGCTGCAGTGGCTGGAATAAGAAGTGAGGCTGAAAGGACTTTAAGTAGTGTGTGAGAGATATCTACTACAGCATTCTATAATAGAGGTATGTATGGGGTACAAGGGAAATGCCTAATTCAATTAAGGTAAGGGATTCAAGGAAAAGATTTACAGTTCTGTGTTTCAGCAGAATAGTGTCCTCAAATAAATGTCATGACATTTATTACTGTAATTGTAAACTTCTCTTTATATTACTAAAGTTTGCTACCTTAATTTTTAATTATTTCTCAATTGAATATCCATATTGGGTAAGGAAGCTGATGCTTTTGTTGCTGTAAAAATATGCTGCTTGTTGACATGAAGTTGGAATTTCAGTGTTCCTATTTTGGTAGTGTGAAACACCAAGTTCATAACATGATAGCATTGGACTCCCCCAAAGGGTTAATCTTGTCTGCTTCCCAGAAAAACGAGTGCATTGAGAACAGTAGGTTTTTGCAATAGAGAAAAAATTTGATAATTGCAGTACCAGCCAAGTGAAAGGACAGGAGTTTATTATAACTCAAATCAGCTTCCATGAAAATTTGGAAGCTAGGTTTTTAAAAGAATCGTGTGGGGGATAGGAGGCTAGGGAATGGGCAATGCTGATTGGTTGGGTTGGGGATGAAATCATAGGGAGTCAAAACTTGTCTTCTTGCTCTGAGTCTATTCCTGGGGGAGGCCATGAGACCAGATGAGCCAGTTTACTGGTATAGATGATGCTAGCTGATCCATCAGATTGCAGGGTCTGAAAAATACCTCAAATGCAGGTCTTAAGTTTTACAATAGTGATGTTATTTACAGGAGCAATTGGGGAGGTTAGGAATCTCGTGGCCTCTGGCTGCATCACTCCTGAGCCATAATTTTTAATCTTATGCCTAATTTGTTAGTTTTACAAAGGCAGTCTCGTCCCCAAACAAGGAATAAGTTTGTTGTGGGAAGGGGCTCTTGTCTCAAAGTTAAGCAATAAAGTAAATTCCTCCCATAGTTAGCATGGCCTTCACCTAGGAATGAATGAGGGCAGCTTGGAGATTAGAATCCAGATGGAGTCAGTTTGGTCAGATTTCTTTCACTGTCATAATTTATCTATGTCAAATTTTTCTCACAGTCATAATTTTTGCAAAGGTGATTTCAGCATGAGACCTTCTGGAGTCTTTAAAACTAAGTTTTTTTCGGGGGGAGGTGAGAAATTATGAGCACTGCTCTCATAAATGTAGTTTTTCCACACTTTATTATATACAACTTCTCTTTCTTTCTTATATTTAGCAACAGAAGGAGGTTTTTGAGGCTGTATCAAAATGATGAGGAAAAAAGTAGACTACGCTAAGTATGCATTAATGGTATGTGCACAATGTTAGCAAACTTCTTGCTTACATTTTGCCTGAATATAAGTATTTTTGACGTAAATCAATGCCTATGATGAAGAGCTAATTTTATACTAATAAATAGAAACTATCGTGTAATCAGATCTTTCATTAACTAGCTTTGTGCCTGCCATAGATGGAATGGGAGCCAGGGACTTTGGAGGGTGATAAGGTCCTGAGAGTGGAGCTGCATGAATAGAATTAGTTTCCATATAAAACAGACCCCAGGGAGATCCCATGTTCTTTTTGCCATGTGAAGACACATCAAGAAGACAGCAGTCTGTGGATCACGAAGTAAACCCTTATTAGACATTGAATCTGCAGGTGCCTTGATCTTGAACTCCCAACTTCCAGAACTGTAAGAAATAAATGTTTGTTGTTTAGGTCACCCTGTCTATGGTATTTTTATAGTACTTTGAATGGAAAAAGGCAATATGATTGGGTAAATAATGTAAACTCTTTGGGCCTCCGTGTGTGTGTGTGTGTGTGTGTGTGTGTGTGTGTGTGTGGAGAGAGAGAGAGAGAGACGTAAATATAAGTTCATATAAATAGAAGTGTTTTTGTTAAATAGGTTTTCTCCCAGTTCAAAAATTCAATTGTTGGCCAGGCACAGTAGCTTATGCCTGTAATCTCAGCACTTTGGGAAGCTGAGGCAGGTGGATCACTTGAGGTCAGGAGTTTGAGAACAGCC
Organism: Cebus imitator; assembly: GCF_001604975.1. Classification (NCBI taxonomy): domain Eukaryota; kingdom Metazoa; phylum Chordata; class Mammalia; order Primates; family Cebidae; genus Cebus; species Cebus imitator. Next base: position 5,233,982 of record NW_016107514.1, on the reverse strand, counting down.
TGGCCATGTTGAAACCCCATCTCTACTAAAATACAAAAATTAGCTGGACATTGTGGTGCACACCTATAATCCCAGCTACTTGGGTGGCTAAGGCATGAGAATCACATGAATCATGAAGGCAGAGTTTGCAGTGAGCTGAGATCATGCCACTGCACTCCAGCCTGGGTGACAGAGCGAGACTCTGTCTTTAAAAAACAAAATTCAATTATTTAAGTTTTAATTTTGCCAAACAAATTCCAATGACTAAAGAAACCCAGGAAAATAAGAAAAAGTAACCTTATGTCAATTATTTTTATTACTGAATTTCAAATTCCCCTGGGATTAGTACTTTGATTTAAAAACAGTTTATAAATGGGGTTGTTTTTTCTCTTAACAGAGGAAAAAGTAACACCCAAGTGCTTATTATACTAAGACCCATTGTCTGTAGATTTTTATCACTTAAAAGCAACAGAAAACATTCCCTTTAGTATCCTCTAAAGGAAATGAAACAATTCACTTTTAATAGCAATACATCAGCTAAGTGAAATTTTGACACACATTTTCCCCGTGAAGAGTACCTTGAAAGAAAGTTCAAAACCTTTTGAAAACTATGTAGCACCAAAGGATCCCATTTTCCTTGGGGACTTCCCATGATTCATGAAATTCCAAAAGTCTAAAGATTCAGATCAGATGAAAACTGAAGGTGAATTCATTAACAATTTTGTTTATTAATATTTTAAAAGAACAAAGCTTAACATGTTAGTGAGTGACGTGAGCTGGATGTGAGACATTCTGAAACCATATTCTGTGACCTGATTCCTATCAGATATAAAAATAAATCCAACCCAGTGGCCAGGAAGATGCACTGCTCTGCATAAAAGTGAAAGCTAATCAAACTCTCTGATGAATCAAAGGATGAAAAATGGAGAACTCTGGAAGAAGAGGAAAAATAACTTCTTTTAAATCTTAGAAACAAGTAAAAAAGAACTTACCATGTAAGCTATGGTAACTACCTTTCCCACCAGCAGTACCACTCCTTGTAGGACCCGTTTCCTGGTGCTCTGCTGGTGCTGTACACACACACTCATGAGAGCATAGCTCAGTTTGAGGCTAAGTGCATCCATGTAAGCAGTTCAGGCATGTCTGAACAGATTTGGGCAAATCCATTTCATGAAGGTCCTGAGGAGATCTGCCTGGAAAATAACTCACCTTAAGGGCAGAAAAAGTCAGACATCATCTGTTTAACCCAATATGAAAGCTTTAGTCATCAGAAGAGAGGGCAACTTCTGAGTCCACTTGGTCCTCATAATAGTGTGTCACTTGGAATTGTCTCCTGCTCATGGACCCTGTCTCAGCCAGGGAGAGACAGCAAGAAATAAAAGGGAATTTCCACTAAAACTCAGTAAGGTATTGACACCAGGGAGCTCCCTTGCTTATGTGAAGACACATCAAGAAGACGGCAGTCTGTGGATCAGGAGGTAGTCTGATTTGGATCAGACTACCAAAGCAGTGTTGCTAATAAGGTAAACCCTAATTAGCATAAAAGTAATATAAAATTTAATGTGACATAAATTTCAATGTAACATAAAACAGAGGAAAAAGGCATACCCACTTTTTTATGACAGTCTGGCAAATAGTTTTCGCATGTATTCATTTGCTCTCACATTGCTACAAAGACTTACCTGAGCCTGGGCAATTTATAAAGGGAAGAGGTTTAATCGTCTCAGGTTCCACAGGCTGTATAGGAAGCATGGCTGATGGGGGTGGGGGAGATCAGGAAACTTACAATCACGGCAAAAGGCAGAGGGGGAGTTGGCAAGTCCTACATGGCTGGAGCAAGAGGAAGAGAGAAAGTAAAAGGGGAAGTGCCACCACACACCGAAAAAAAAAATAGATCTTGTGAGAACTCACTATCACAAGAAAAGCAAGGGAAAAATCTGCCCCCAGGATTTAATCACCTCCCACCAGGTTCCTCCTTCAACACTGGGGATTACAATTCAACATGAGATTTGGGTGGAGACACAAAGACAAACTGTATCAGGCATCTGGAGGGAGAAAGAGGTGATGACAACCCCCTGGTGATTAGCAGGTACTTCAGAAGTGGCAGGGCGGGTCTCCTGGATTTCCTCTCTTAACTGACAGTATATTCATTGGTGCTTCTAGAAATTCACGTTTACTTCTAAAAAGCCTTTAGGCAATGAGATGGATGTATTAGTGAAGAGAAGTTAGGTTGTCATAAAAACATGTTGCTTCTACTTACAACTCAATAATCAGAAGCCTCATGGCTCTGTCGAACTGCAACTTGGCAAGGCAACGTGGAGGAACAGATGGCACTCTTGCTAAGCATTGCTATCTCAGCCCCAAAAAGTATGGATGCTGTAAGCAGAGGGTAGAGGGAGGAGCTGATAAAATGCATTCCTAATTTTACTGCATTCATTTCCACATGCTGATGATACCAGGGAAGATAGCCAATTATGTGCGTAAGGCTTTTATTTAATCCTCATGGCAGTCAGAGAAGACAGAGAAGTAACTTACCAGAAGTCACACAGCTGTCCAGGTCTCCTGAACTTCAAAGCTGTTTGCTTTTTACTACTCCATGTTTGTTAAAACAAAACAAAGCAAAACAAAACAAAAAACCAATTATGCCTTAAAATAGCCTCAAACATTTACTGACTTCCTACTCTGTTATTATTTCAGTTTTCTTCATAACAACCCAGTGAGATGAGATTGCTATTATCCTCAACAGGATCACAGAAGGTTAAGTAACTTGATCAAAGTAACCACAAGGACAAAAGACACAGTGTGAGCTCAGGTCTCCTTCCTTTAACTGACTGTAATTTGAAATCCAATCAATTCCTAGTGTGGTGCTTTTTCCACCTCCTTAATTGGTGATGAAGATACTTCAATTATACCTATTATTAATGTCATTAATCATAGGCTATAAACTGTGGTTAATTTGGTGAGTGCTACTCTGGAGGAAAATGGGTTCTTTCTAATGGAAACCTTAATTTTTCATTTGAGTAAGTCATTGAACATCTCCAAAGCATAGACTTCTTTGGCCTTCACAAATCAGTCAAAGATAATGGCTACATTATTGTACTAAATAGACATCAAGTACTTAAGACAGATGCTTAACTTTAACTCGTAGGATGTTTTTGAAACAGAATCCATGAAGAAAAAGACAATGTCAATGGACATGGCTGAGATGAAAAGCAGGCGAAAGGCTGTCAGGAAAGAGATTAAAGGAAATTCATAAATGAAGACTAAGAACAATATTTCTTTAATGTAAAGGGGAATGTCTTAGAAATGATAGGAAAACAAACCACATGGTAAGAATCTATTAGGGCACAGGTAGACAGAGACAAACCTGGGAAGATAAGAGTGTATCGTGCTAAAGAAGGACAACGGAGTTGTTGGAATATCAACTAAGTCACAAGTTATCTGTCATATGCAAAATCTAGCTAAGATAAAGTTTGAAGATAAAGTTTGGGACTTGTCTCATACAGATTAAACATTGTTTATCTGCAAATAGAAGGATTTCCTTATATGGGCCCTAAACTAAATTAATAGCCTACCAACCAAAAAAAGCCCAGGCCCAATGGGTTTGTAACTGGGATTTTTTTTGGGTGCTGGTGAGACACAGCTCCCAAGAGAGAATGCTCTGTGTTCTCAGCCTCCAATCTCTTAAAGAATAAGTGATGGGACCACTGCAGGTGTGCCGTATGCTCGTAAAAGTAAATATCGGACCCAAGAAGTGTTGCAGAGAAGGAGAGAAAGACTTCCGCGAAGAATGTGGAAGCGGATTCCAGAGGGGAAATCCCAGAGGGGAAAGGGAGCTCCCACCATGTGGGAGGGGATTCCAGAGGGCTGGAAATCTGGCTTTGGTGAAGGAGCAGGGGAATTTATCCTGAGAGAAATTCCCACTTTCCCAAGTTCCTCTGGCCAATGAAACGAGTTCCTTTAAACTTCCGCTGGGTTGATTGACTTTTAGTTTCTTCCTGTACCCCCGAAATTCAAAGATAAACCTTTAAATCTCCTGGTTGGAGAGAGATGGGAGGGGAGCATGGTGCTGGGAAATTCTTGCCTTTAAAACTACGCCCCCTCGTGGACCCAGAAAGAGAACACATTCCCTCATTTTGACCGTCAAATTCTACCAGACATACAAAGAGGAGTTGGTACCATTCCTTCTGAAACTATTCCAAACAATCCAAAAAGAGGGAATCCTTCCCAAATCATTTTATGAGACCAACATCATCCTGATACCAAAACCTGGCAGAGACTCAACAAAAAAAGAAAATCTCAGGCCAATATCCATGACGAACATAGATGCAAAAATCTTCAATAAAATACTGTCAAACCCATTGCAACAGCACATCAAAAAGCTTATCCATCATATTCAAGATAATCAAGTAGGCTTCATCCCAGGGATCCAAGGCTGGTTTGACATACACAAGTCTATAAACGTAATTCACCACATAAACAGAACCAAAGACAAAACCACATGATTATCTCAATAGATGCAGAGAAGGCCTTTGACAAAATTCAACAGCCCTTTATGCTAAAAATTCTCAAGAAACTAGGTATCGGCAGAACATATCTCACAATAATAAAAGCTATTTACAACAAACCCACAGCCAATATCATACTGAATGGGCAAAAACTGGAAGCATTCCCCTTGAAATCTGGCACTAGACAAGGATGCCCTCTCTCACCACTCCTATTCGTACAGTATTGGAAGTTCTAGACAGAGCAATCAGGCAAGAAAAAGAAATAAAGGGTTTTCAGTCAGCAAAGGAGGAAGTCAAATTGTCTCTATTTGTAGACAACATGATTGTATATTTAGAAGACCCCATTGTCTCAGCCCAAAATCTCCTGAAACTGATAAGCAACTTCAGCAAAGTCTCAGGATACAAAATCAATGTGCAGAAATCACAAGCATTCCTATACACCAATAACAGACTTAAAGAGAGCCAAATCAAGAATGAACTGCCAATCACAATTGCTACAAAGAGAATAAAATAACTAGGAATACAACTAACAAAGGATGTAAAAGACTTCTTCAAGGAGAACTACAAACCACTGCTCAAGGAACTAACAGAGGACACAAACAGATGGAAAAACATTCTATGCTCATGGTTAGGAAGAACCAATATCATGAAAATGGCCATACTGCCCAAAGTAATTTAGAGATTCAATACTATCCCCATCAAGCTACCTATCACCGTCTTCACAGAACTGGAAAAAAGCACTTCAAATTTCATATGGAACTAAAAGAGAACCCACATAACCAAGTCAATTCTAAGCAAAAAGAACAAAGCTGGAGACAGCACACTACCTGACTTCAAACTATACAACAAGGCTACAGTAATCAAAACAGCATGGTACTGGTACCAAAACAAAGACATAGACCAATGGAACAGAATAGAGGCCTCGGAGGCAAGGCCACACATCTAAGCCATCTGATCTTTGACAAACCTGGCAAAAACAAGCAATGGGAAAAGGATTCCCTGTTTAATAAATGGTGTTGGGAAAACTGGCTAGCCATGTGCAGAAAGCAGAAAAAGGACCCCTTCCTGACACCTTTCACTAAAATTAACTCTGGATGGATTAAAGACTTAAACATAAGGCCTAACACCATAAAAACCCTAGAAGAAAATCTAGGCAAAAGCATTCAGGACATAGGCAGAGGCAAGGACCTCATGACTAAAACACCAAAAGCATTGGCAACAAAAGCAAAAATAGACAAATGAGGTCTAATTAAGCTCCAGAGCTTCTGCACAGCAAAAGAAGCAATCATTAGAGTGAACTGGCAACCAACAGAATGGAAAAAAAAATGTTTGCAATCTAACCATCTGTCAAAGGGCTAATATCCAGAATCTACAAATAACTAAAACAGATTTACAAGAAAAAAACAAACAAACCCATTCGAAAGTGGGTGAAGGACATGAACAGATAATTTTCATAAGAAGATATTTATGAGGCCAACAAACATGAAAAAATACTCATTATCACTGGTCATTAGAGAAATGCAAATCAAAACCACATTGAGATACCATCTCACACCAGTTAGAATGGTGATCATTAAAAAATCTGGAGACAACAGATGCTGAGAGGATGTGGAGAAATAGGAACACTTTTACACTGTTGGTGGGAGTGTAAATTAGTTCAAACATTGTGGAAAACATTGTGGCGATTCCTCAAGGATCTAGAAATAGAAATTCCATTTGACCCAGCAATTCCATTACTGGGTGTATATCTAAAGGATTATGAATCGTTCTATTATAAAGATACATGAACATGTATGTTCATTGCAGCACTGTTTACAATAACAAAGACCTGGAACCAACCCAAATGCCCACTGATGATAGACTGGACAGGGAAAATGTGGCACATATACACCATGGAATACTATGAAGCCATAAAAAACAATAAGTTCTTGTCCTTTGTAGGGACATGGATGAACCTGGAAACCATCATTCTCAGCAAACTGACAGAAAAACAGAAAATCAAATGCCTCATGTTCTCACTCATAGGCGGGTGTTGAACAATGAGAACACACAGACACAGGGAGGGGAGCATCACGCACTGGGGTCTGTTGAGGGGGAGGGACAGCAGGGGTAGGGATGTTGAGGAGGGTTACCAGGGGGAGAAATGCCAGATATAGATGACAGGGGGATGGATGCAGCAAACCACATTGCCACGTATGTACCTATGCAACAATCCTGCATGTTTTGCACATGTACTCCAGAACCTAAAGTGCAACAAAATATATATATTATAAAAAAAATCAAAGATGGAAAAATACGTGTATACTCATTTTATTAGGCCAATATTACACCTCTCTCAATGTCAGACAAAGACACTGAAAAGAAAATTACAGGTCAATAATCCTGATAAACACAGATGCAAAATCCTCAACAAAATACTAGCCAATCTAATTCAATACTACATTAGAAGAATCATTCACCATGATCAAGTGAGATTTATCTCTGAGGTATAAGGATGGTTCAACATGTGCAAATCAATAAATGATACACCACATTAAAAGTTAATAATGATAACCTTTATAACAGGACATACTTGCAAGATGGCTCAGAATCATTACTCTGTCTTCAAATGAAAACAAGGGTGTTAGATTGAGTTTTTGCCAGTTTCCTTAAAAGGCATATCCCTGGCTCCAGTTAAAGAAAGCATGAAAATGACTACATTTAAATCCAAAGTTGATACAGAAGGCCTACAATAGGTCTCAATTCTGGCTGCTCATTAGAGTTGCCTGAGGAACTGTCAATAAACATTGTTGCCTGGGCCTGTGGATAAAAATTCTTATTAAAGATGGGAAATTGAGGGCACAGTACAAAGGCTGGTGATAAGCAATTATATTTTCAAAATTCTTCCCGGATAGTCTAATGTCTTATCCATAGCCTTCCACCATCAGTAATACATGAATGTGCATTTCTTTGAATAGTCAGCCAGACCACTAAAAAAAAGACCACAAAGCAAAAACCCTAACACTTGAAACATTAGCTGTGCCATGCTATGACCAATATTAGTTATTAGTGTTACTTTTTTACTTTAGTATAATTTAATTTCAGTATATTCTTAAGAAATGCATATCATCAGTGACGAGTCATATTTTTAATGAGAAATCATAACAAGTTAGTGTTAAACTTCTCACCTTGATGAACATAATAAAAATTTTGTGCACACCTTATTCTGAAATCTAAAGATTTATCTTTAGCAATTCTCTCTGTTCAAACTTCCGAGACTCTTTCTTGTGTGTGGTGTGATGGTGCTTAGCATGTCTTTGTTCTTATATTCATCCATCCCTTTGGAATGTGGTAATTAGTTTTAAGATGAAAGCTAATCCCAACTGTGAGAGTGCTGAGCTATTGTTACTGCTGGCTAATGTACCACTAGAAGACCAGGCACAGTAAAACAGAAAAGAAAGTTTTTCTTGTGTTCTCCACTGGTTTGTTATTAAGAGTAGGTGTACAACGTGCAAAATTTATCTCTGAGGCATAACAGAGAGTAGTGATGGAAAAAAAGCAAAACATGTTGAGATGAGAAACAGTGAGTTTTCAGAGGGCTATCAATAAGTTTAAGTAGCTTTCTGTACTAGAGGAGCTGGACATCAGCATCCAAACCCAGATCCATTGGTGGAGGGGGAGTTTGGGTGGTTTAATATCTCTGCTGAAACAGCAAGCAAAATAATGTTTGTGTATATGTGCAGTTTTCAGGAGAGTGATACCTGTGACCTCTGTCACAGGCTTATAAGCAAGGTATCTACAAATTGATATGAAGGAATGTTATTTCTTCATATCTTCTCTTTCTTAGCAGTAACCAATACTGAGTCTTTTTCCACTAGTCTTTTAGGGGCTCTTTGCTGGTATAATCTATAATACTTGGTGTATTTCTTCAGTATATCCTTACAAGAATTCCTATTTAATACACATACATTGGAATCAGTCTTACCTCTTATGTACTGAAGGCCACTAGCAAAAGGGTCTTAATTTCATGAATGGCAGTTGTTGCGGCTTCTCTTCCATGTTCTGCTAATACTACCTCTGAGAACCTTAAACTTTTTCTTGACTGGTAGGTGGACCAGCTATCTGGGAGTTACTGAGGTTTATCACCTACTGAGACCCATGCTCATCTCTCTTGCTGTACAGATGAACAGGTTAGCATCCTCTGAAAGGACAGGACCTCAGCTCTCCTGAGAGAGTGGGAGGGGTAAAAGAGGGGGCCCCCATAACCTTTTTTTTCTTAATTTTGAGTCAGGTTCATGCATTCATCCATGGCTTTACTCTCTTGGTCATTCCAGTGCTATTAGAATGCATCACATTTTTAAAAATCTGATCAATCTAGCAGTAGGAATGAGCCTGTCTTGCTCTTTGTTCAAGGCCAGACTGTTTACACAGAGATCCCTGACATCTAAAGCATGCCGTAGGCTTCAGCTCCACTCCAGCAGGAGACTGATGCTATCATCCATGTATATAATAATTGCTCATAGTTATTTAAGCAAAATGCATATTAGGCACGTAATTTGTATTATCTGTTTACTCTCCACACTGATTCTCTTAAGTAGGTCCAGTGATTATTTACATATAATAAAACAAAGGTTTATTGTAACCACATAAATCATGCAAGATCATACAGTTAGATAAAGCTTTACATTTCACAATGAACTGCTGTGACTAAAAATGTCATAACATATTTATTATATTCATCAAGGTGAGAAGTTTAACACTAACTTGTTATGATTTCTCATTAAAAATGTGACATGTCACTGATGATATGCAATCATGTAGGTCCAATGATTATTTACATGTAAGAAAACAAAGGCTTATTGTAACCACATAAATCATACAAGATCACACAGCTAATAGGTGATTGAGTTGGGATTTACACAGAGTTTAAATCTGTTTCTTACTCTAAGGCCTCCATGTTAAAGTGTATTAACACCAATGCCTTCTGGAAAAATCCAGAGTATTCAAAGTGTGTAGAGTCAGAGTTGGGAAAAGGATAGTCTTGGAAATACAGCATTAGTTATATATTACTCATATGTATTTAAAAATTACTTATAGCAAGAACAATGAAAGTACTAAGTTTTGATGTGAACTTTGACAACATCAAAAACAACAAAAAAAATCTTTATTACTGCAGACCTTGAAAATACCTAGATATTTCCTACAGAATATCTGCAGTTCTTTATTTACTCATTAAAATTAACAGTGAATTTTCTTCAAGTAATAGAACTTTTTAAAGTCTAATTACTCTTCATTTGTTTAATTATTAATATCAGTTAATGTTTAGAAAATATTACATGTCTATATTTGAGTTACTCTATTTTAGCACTGATAATCAACGCTTACAGCATGCTGCATGTGTATGTTCACTGCAGCACTATTTGCAATAGCAAAGACAAGGAATCAACCAAAATGCCTATCAGTGATAGACTGGGTAAAGAAAATGTGGCTCATATACAATATGGGATACTATGTGGCCATAAAAAGGAATGAGATCATGTCTTTTGCAGAGATATGGATGGAGCTGGAAGCCATAATCCTCAGCAAAGTAACACAGGAACAGAAAACCAAACACTGCAATATTCTCATTTATAAATGGGAATTGAACAATGAGAACACATGGACAAAGGGAGGGTAACAACACACACTGGGACCTGTCCATGGAGAGGAGTGAGTGGGGAGGGAGAGCATCAGCTTAAATAGCTAATGATTGCTAGGCTTCATACCTACGTTATGGGTTGATAAGTGCAGCAAACCACCACAGCACATGTTTACCTGTGTAACAAACCTGTATATCCTGCACATATATCCCAGAAGTTAAAACTAGAGCATTTTATGGCATGTTTTAGAAACATGAAATAGTCCAATGGGGATTATTTTAAAGTATGTAGAAGGGAATAACTAGAGACACATTGGAAGTTTGGCTGGAATTAGATTTAAAGGCCTTATATGCCATTTATTTTTTAAGTTAAGGAGTATCACAAAAACTGTTAGGCAGAAAAGCAACATTGTTTTATAATAAGAAAGTATATATAAACTTGAAAATTCAATTTACAAATGTTAGAAATAAGCTATTTTTCTATTGTATTTATGTGTAGCTCTAACATTTTTTCCTTGTTACTTATTTTAAAGAATAAACTCATTTAGTGTAGAGACCATATTAGTGGTTGTAAGTAGTTAAATCAAAAGAAGAGGCTTATCTAATCAAACTGCTAAAGAGAACAGGAATATCAAGCTGAGGACCGCTTCTCTCTAACTCCAGGCTCTGCTTTTCTGTAAAGTTCAGGCTTTATTCTCTCAAACCAGGACTCTACGTCTGGAATTATGGCCTCTGGCATAATACAATGTGACAGCAAACACCAAAGCATAGACCTTGGTAGTTTTGTTTTTTTTTTTTAATTATAAAATGGGAGATACACCGTTATTTGAAAATGGACTTGAATTCATTGTAAGTGCATATTACAAACTCAGGAAAACTACTAAAAATATAAGAGAATAAGTATAACTGATATGCTCTGAAAGGAGAGAAAATGGAATCCCATAAAATGCTTGGTTAATACCACAAAATGCAGAAATAAAAGAGTGGAAGAAAAAAATAAGAACAAAAAATAAAGCAACAAGTAAAAAACAGTTGCAAATATGGCAGATAAATCCAACAATATCAATAATTACAATTACTTTAAATATCAATGGTCTAAATATAACAATTAAAAAACAAATTGATAGAATGAATCAACAATTTCAAAGACACTACTTTGTGTTGTTTACAAGAAACTCATTTTAACATAAAGACACATATATATTAAAGGAAGTTCTTTAGGGAGTAGAAATATGATACCTAATGAAAATTTGGATCTATGTAAAGGAATAAAAAGTGTCAGAAATAGTAAACTTGATAGTAAATTTAAAAAAATGCATTTTTCTAGCTTTTATTTTTTTGTAAGATAAATGCTTAAAGAAGCACAAATATCTTCCCGTGAGACTTGCAGCACATGAAGAAGTAAAATATATTATAACAATAGCACAAAATATGGGAGAATAAAATAGACTACTGTAAGTTTCTAATGCTACATATGAAGGTCGAATGTGGCAAATTAATGATATCTATTGTAAACCATGGAGCAATCACTGAAAAAAAGGGAATAGGGCTAATAAGCTAATGTGTAGATAAAAAGGAATCATTAAAGATAATCCAAAATAAGGCAGAAACAGAGAGAAAAAAGAACAATAAGGAGACGAAACTTATAGAAAACAAATAGCAAGGTGATAAACTTAAAAGCAATTATACACATAATTACATTAAATAAAAATAGCTTAAATTACTCAAGTTAAAAGACAGAAATTATTAGATTGGATGAAAAGCAAGAACCAACTATATGTTATGTAAAAGTAGTCACTTAAATACAAAGCCATTCGTAAATTAAAATTAAAATAATTATTGCCATCTGCAGTGGCTCATGCCTGTAATCCCAGCACTTTGAGAAGCTGAGGTGGGCAGATCACCTTAGGTCAGGAAGAATTTGAATCCCTGAATAGGCCAATAACAAGGCCTGAAATATAGGAAGCAATTAATAGCCTACAAACCAAAAAAAGTCCCGGACCAGATGGGTTCATAGCCGAATTCTACCAGACATATAAAGAGGAGCTGGTACCATTCCTTCTGAAACTATTCCAAACAATCCAAAAAGAGGAAATCCTCCCTAACTAACTCATTTTATGAGACCAACATCATCCTGATACCAAAACCTGGCAGAGACACAACTAAAAAAGAAAATTTCAGGTCAATATTCATGATGAACATTGTTGCGAAAATCCTCAATAAAATATTGGCAGACCAAATCCAACAGCACGTCACAAAGCTTATCCATCATGATCAAGTTGGCTTCATTCCTAGGATGCAAGGCTAGTTCAACATATGCAAACTTATAAACATAATCCATCACATAAACAGAACCAAAGACAAAACCACATGATTATCTCAATAGATGCAGAGAAGGCCTTTGACAAAATTCAACAGCCCTTTATGCTAAAAACTCTCAAGAAACTAGGTATCGATGGAACATATCTCAAAATAATAAGAACTATTTATGACAAACCCACAGCCAATATCATACTGCATGGGCAAAAACTGGAAGCATCCCCTTTGAAAACCAGCACAAGTCAAGGATGCCCTCTCTCACAACTCCTATTCAACATAGTATTGGAAGTTCTGGCCAAGGCAATCAGGCAAGAAAAAGAAATAAAGCATATTCAATTAGAAAAAGAGGAAGTCAAATTGTCTCTTTTTGCAGACAACATGATTGTATGTTTAGAAGACCCCATCGACTCAGACCAAAAACTCCATAACCTGATGAGCAACTGCAGCAAAGTCTCAGGATACAAAATCAATGTGTAAAAATCACAAGCATTCCTATACACCAATAACAGACAAACAGAGAGCCAAATCATGAGTGAACTCCCATTCACAATTGCTACAAAGAGAATAAAATACCTAGGAATACAAATAACAAGGGATGTGAAGGACCTCTTCAAGGAGAACTACAAGCCACTGCTCAAGGAAATAAAAGAGGACACAAACAGATGGAAAAATATTCCATCTCATGGTTAGGAAGAATCAACATCATTAAAATGGCCATACTGCTGAAAGTAATTTATAGATTCAGTGCTATCCCTTCAAGCTACCATTGACTTTATTCACTGAATTGGAAAAAAACCACCTTAAACTGCATATGGAAACAAACAAACAAAAAAAGCCTGCATAGCCAAGAAAATATTAACTAAAGAAAAAAAAAAAAAGCTGGAGACATCATGCTACCTGACTTCAAACTATACTACAAGGCTACAGTAATCAAAACAGCATGGTACTGGTACTAAAACAGATATAGACCAATGGAACAGAACAGGGGCCTTAGAAGTAACACCACACATCTACAATCATCTGATTTTTCACAAACCTGACAAAAACAAGCAATGGGGAAAGGATTCCCTGTTTAATAAATGGTATTGGGAAAACTGGCTAGCCCTATGCTGAAAGTTGAAACTGGATCCCTTCCTTACACGTTATATAAAAATTAACTCCAGATGGATTAAAGATTTAAGCATAAGACCTAACACCATAAAAACCCTAGAAGAAAACCTATACAATACCACTCAGGGCATAGGCATAGGCAAGGACTTCATGACTAAAACACCAAAAGCAATGGCAGCAAAAGTCAAAATAGACAAATGGAATCTAATTAAACTTAAAAGATTCTGCACAGCACAAGAAACTATCATTAGAGTGAACCAGCAACCAACAAAACGGGAAAAAATTTTTGAAATCTACCCATCTGTCAAAGGGCTAATATCCAGAATCTACAAAGAACTTAAACAAATTTACAAGAAAAAAACAACCCCATCAAAAAGTGGGCAAAGGATACGAACAGAAACTATTCAAAAGAAGACACTTACACAGCCAAGAAACATGAAAAAAAGTCGTCATCACTGGTCATTAGAGAAATGAAAATTGAAACCACATTGAGATACCATCTCACTCCAGTTTGAATGGTGATCATTAAAAAATCTGGAGACAACAGATGCTGGAGAGGATGTGGAGAAATCAGAATGCTTTTATACTGTTGGTGGGAGTGTAAATTAGTTCAACCATTGTGGAAGACAGTGTGGTGATTCCTCAGGGATCTAGAAATAGAAATACCATTGGAGCTGGCAATCTTATGACTGGGTATATACCCAAAGGATTATAACTCATTCCATTATAAGGACACATGCACATGTATATTTATTGTGTCACTGTTTACAATAGCAAAGACTTGTAATCAACCCAAATACCCATCAATGATAGACTGGATAAAGAAAATGTGGCATAGATACACCATGGAATACTATGCAACTATAAAAAATGATGAGTTCATGTCCTTTGTAGGGACATGGATGAAGCTGGAAACCATCATTCTCAGCAAGCTAACACAACAGAAAACCAAACACCACATGTTCTCACTCATAAGCGGGTGTTGATCAATGAGAACCCATGGACACAGGGAGGGAAACCTCGCACACTGGAGCCTGTTGAGGGTTGGAGTAATTAGGGGAGGGATAGCAGAGAGTGGGGGCATTGGGGAGGGATAACATTAGGAGAAATACCTAATGTAGATGACGGAGGGATGGATGCAGCAAACCACCATGGCACGTATATGCCTGTGTAACAAACCTGTATGTTCTGCACATGTACCCCAGAACTTAAAGTTTAAAAAAGAAAAAAAGAAATTCAATTTGTAGTTTAAAGCCTCCCAACAACAACAAAAAAAACCACATCTCAGATGGCAGTCATAGGTTAATTCTACCAAACATTTAAGCAAGAGATAATACTAATTCTATATAAACTGTCCCAGAAAATCGAAGAAAATAAGCATTTTCCAACTTATTTTATGAAGCTAGCAGTATCCTAATTATAAAGCCAGACAAATATTACAAGAAGAGAAAATTTTGAAAAAATACTTATATATGAAAATAGATTCAAAAATCCTTAAGAATATTTTAGCAAATGGAAATCAGCAATATATTTAAAAGATAATACTTTGTGACCAAGTGGGATTTATCCTGAAAATGCAAAGTTGTATTGTATTTAAATAAATCAATGTAATTTTTCATATTAACACATGAAAAAAATCACCTCAATAGATGAATAAAATGCATATGACATCATTGTAATTTTTAAAAAATTTGTATTCAACTTGGAATAAAGGGCAACTTTCTTCACCTGAAAATGTTTATCTAGGCAAAACCTACAGCTAACATTATACTTAATAGTGAAAGGAAAATGCTTTCCCTCTAAGTTCAGGAACAAGGCAAGGATGTTTGCCTTTACCATTTTTATTTAACATTGTACTACATGTCTTAGCCAGTACAATAAAGACAAACAGGAATACAAACTATACATGTTAGTAAGAAAGAAGTAAAACTATTCTCAGATCATATAATCACCTACCTAGAGAATTCTAAGGACTTTCCAAAAAACTATAAATCTAATAAAAGAATTTAGCAAGATTACAAGAGAAATACAAAAACCAATTGTATTTCTACATACTAACAATGCATTGTTGAAAATTACTGTTTTACCTCCACAAAAAATGTTTGCTGAACCCTGCTCTAGACATTATTCAATGTCTCCCTTTTCACATCAGACTTCTTAGAAAAGTAGCACAAACTTTCCTTTCCTCCCTTTCCCTCCTCAAACCAAATGCCATTTTATTTCTGTGGGCAGCCCTCCACTTGAATATGCTTGAATCAAGATCACTGGTGAGCACTTAGCTGCTAATCCAAAAGATGATTTTCAGTTTTTTTTTTCCCCTGTGTAAGTTATCATCATTTGACACCAGGGACTATGTCCTCCTTTAAAAAAACTTTTTATTTATGTATTTATTTATTTAAAATGTTTTCATTTCCATAGATTATTGAAGAGCAAGTAGTGTTCAGTTACATGAGTAAGTTCTTTAGTGGTGATTTGTGAGATCTTGGTGCACCCCTCACCCAAGCAGTGTACACTGCGCCCTGTTTGTAGTCTTTGATCCTTCACTCCCTTCCCACCCATTCCCCTTGAGTCCCCAAAGCCCACTGTATCATTCTTATGCCTATGCATTCTCATAGCTTAGCTCCCACTTATGAGTGAGAATGTAAGAATACACGATGTTTGGTTTTCCATTCCTGAGTTACTTCACTTAGAATAATAGTCTCCAATCTTATCCAGGACACCGTGCCATTAAATCATTCCTTTTTATGGCTGAGTAGTATTCCATC
>NW_016107514.1:5171947-5216889 GCF_001604975.1 Cebus imitator | reverse complement strand
AACAGTTTCTTTATTACTCCTTGATTGATGGACATTTGAACTGGTTCCACCTTTTTGCAATTGCAAATTGTGCTGCTATAAACACACATGTGTAAGTATCTTTTTGTATAATAACTTCTTTTCCTCTGGGTAGATACCCCAGCACTGGGATTGCTGGATCAAATGGTAGTTCTACTTAGTTCTTCAAGGAATCTCCATGCTGTTTTTCACAGTGATTGTATCAGTTTACAATCCAACCAGCAATGTGGAAATGTCTCCAGCTAATTACATCCATTCCAACATGACTATTTTTTGATTTTTTGATTATGGTCCTTCTTGCAGGAATAAGGTGGTATCACATTGTGGTTTTGATTTCCATTTCCCTGGCCATTAGAGATATTGAGCATTTTTTCATGTGTTTGTTGGCCATTTGTATATCTTCTTTTAAGAATGGTATATTTATATATTTAGCTCCTTTTTTGATTGGATTGTTTGTTTTTTTCTTGCTGATTTGTTTGAGTTCCTTGTAGATTGTGGATATTAGTCCTTTGTCAGATGCATAGATTGTGAAGATTTTCTCCCACTCTGTGGGTTGTCTGTTTACTCTGTTGTTTGTTCCTTTTGCCTGCAAAAGCTCTTTAGTTTAATTAAGTCCCAACCATTTATCTTTGTTTTTATTGCATTTGCCTTTGGATTCTTGATCATGAAATCCTTGCCAAAGCCAATGTCTAGAAGGGTTTTTCCAATGTTATGTTCTAGAATTTTTATAGTTTCAGGTCTTAGATATAAGTCCTTAATTCATCTTGAGTTGATTTTTGTATAAGGTGAGAGATGAGGATCCAATTTCATTCTTCTACATGTGGCTAGCCAATTATCCCAGCATCATTTGTTGAAAAGGGTGTCTTTTCCCTACTTTGTATTTTTGTTTGCTCTGCCAAAGATTAGTTGGCTATAAGTATCTGGGTATATTTCTGGGTTCTCTATTCTGTTCCATTAATATATGTGAATATTTTTGTAGAGTACCATGCTTTTTTGGTGACTGTGACCTTATAGTATAGTTTGAAATAAGGTAATGTGATGTCTCCAGATTTGTCCTTTTCTCTTAGTCTTGCTTTGGCTATGCAGGCTTTGTTCTGATTCCATATGAATTTTATTTTATTTTTTTAATTAATTAATTAATATATGTATATTACTGCACTTTAGGTTCTGGGGTACATGTGAAGAATATGCAGGATTTTTGCATAGGTACATACGTGGCAATGTGGTTTGCTGCCTTCATCTCCATCACCTATATCTGGCATTTCTACCATGTTATCCCTCCCCAATTCCCTAACCCCCACTGTCCCTCCCCTAGGCCCCCCAACACACCCCAGCATGTGATGCTCTCCTCCATGTGTCCATGTGTCCTCATTGTTCAACACCCCACTATTAGTGAGAACATGCAGTGTTTGCTTTTCTGTTCTTGTGTCAGTTTGCTGAGAATGACAGTTTCCAGATTCATCCATGTCCCTGCGAAGGACAGGAACTCATCATTTTTTATGGATGCACAGGATTCCATGGTGTATATGTGCCACATTTTCCCTGTCCAGTCTATCATCAATGAGCATTTGGTGGTTCCAGGTCTTTGCTATTGTAAACAGTGCTGCAATGAATATATGTGTGCGTGTGTCTTAATAATAGAATGATTTATAATCCTTTGGATATATACCCAGTAATGGAATTGCTGGGCCAAATGGAATTTCTATTTCTAGATCCTTGAGGAATCGCCACACTGTCTTCCACAATGGTTGAACTAATTTACACTCCCACCAACAGTGTAAAAGTGTTCCTATTTCTCCACACCCTCTCCAGCATCTGCTGTCTCCAGATTTTTTAATGATCGCCATTCGAACTGGCGTGAGATGGTATCTCAATGTGGTTTTGATTTGCATTTCTCTAATGACCAGTGATGATGAGTATTTTTTCATATGTTTGTTGACCTCATATGTTTCTTCTTTTGAAAAGTGTCTGTTCATATCCTTTGCCCACTTTTTAATGGGTTTGTTCGTTTTTTTTTTTTTCTTGTAAATCTGTTTTAGTTCTTTGTAGATTCTGGATATTAGCCCTTTGACAGATGGGTAGATTGCAAAAATTTTTTCCCATTCTGTTGGTTGCCGGTTCACTCTAATGATAGTTCCTTTTGCTGTGCAGAAGCTCTGGAGTTTAATTAGATCCCATTTGTCTATTTTGGCTTTTGTTGCCAATGCTTTTGGCGTTTTGGTCATGAAGTCCTTGTCTCCTATGTCCTGAATGCTTTTGCCTAGGTTTCTTCTATGGTTTTTATGGTGTTAGGCCTTATGTTTAAGTCTTTAATCCACCTGGAGTTAATTTTAGTGAAAGGTGTCAGGAAGGGGTCCAATTTCTGCTTTCTGCACATGGCTAGCCAGTTTTCCCAACACCATTTATTAAACAGGAATCCTTTCCCCATTGCTTGTTTTTGTCAGGTTTGTCAAAGATCAGATGGTTGTAGATGTGTGGCCTTGCCTCCGAGGCCTCTATTCTGTTCCATTGGTCTATATCTCTGTTTTGGTTCCAGTACCATGATGTTTTGATTACTGTAGCCTTGCAGTATAGTTTGAAGTCAGGTAGGAAGATGCCTCCAGCTTTGTTCTTTTTGTTTAGCATTTTCTTGGCTATGCGGGCTCTCTTTTGTTTCCACATGAAGTTTAAGGTGGTTTTTGCAGTTCTGTGAAGATGGTCAGAGGTAGCTTGATGGGGATAGCATTGAATCTGTAAATTACTTTGGGCAGTATGGCCATTTTCACAATATTGATTCTTCCTAACCATGATCATGGAATGTTTTTTCTATCTGTTTGTGTCGTCTGTTATTTCCTTGAACAGTGGTTTGTAGTTCTCCTTGAAGAGGTCCTTTACATACTTTGTTAATTGTATTCCTAGGTATTTTATTCTCTTTGTAGTAATTGTGAATGGCAGTTCATTCTTGATTTGGCTCTCTTTAAGTCTGTTATTGGTGTATAGGAATGCTTGTGATTTCTGCACATTGATTTTGTATCCTGAGACTTTGCTGAATTTGCTTATTAGCTTCAGGAGATTTTGGGCTGAGATAATGGGGTCTTCTAAATATACAATCATGTTGTCTGCAAATAGAGACAATTTGACTTCCTCCTTTGCTGACTGAAAACCCTTTATTTCTTTTTCTTGCCTGATTGCTCTGTCTAGAACTTCCAGTACTGTATTGAATAGGAGTGGTGAGAGAGGACATCCTTGTCTAGTGCCAGATTTCAGAGGGAATGCTCCTAGTTTTGCCCATTCAGTATGATATTGGCTGTGTGTTTGTCGTAAATAGCTTTTATTATTTTGAGATACGTTCTGTCGATACCTAGTTTATCGAGAGTTTTTAGCATAAAGGGCTGTTGAATTTTGTCGAAGGACTTTTCTGCATCTATTGAGATAATCATGTGGTTTTTATCTTCAGTTCTGCTTATGTGGTGAATTACATTTATAGATTTGTGTATGTTGAACCAGCCCTGCATCCCCAGGATGAAGCCTACTTGATTGTTATGGATAAGCTTTTTGATGTGCTGTTGCAATCAGTTTGGCAATATTTTATTGAAGATTTTTGCATTTATGTTCATCATGGATATTGGCCTGAAGCCTTCTATTTTTGTTGAGTCTCTGCCAGGTTTTGGTATCAGGATGATGTTGGCTTCATAAAATGATTTGGGAAGGATTCCTTCTTTTTGGATTGTTTGGGATAGTTTCAGAAGGAGTGGTACTAGCTCCTCTTTGTATGTCTGGTAGAATTTGGCTGTGAACTCATCTGTACATGGGCTTTTTTTGGTTGGTAGCCTATTAATTGCTGCCTCAACTTCAGCCCTTGTTTTTGGTTTATTCGAGGTTTCCACTTCTTCCTGATTTAGGCTTTGGAGGGTGCAAGTGTCCAGGAATTTATCCATTTCTTCCACGTTTACTGGTTTATGTGCATAGAGTTGTTTGTAGTAATCTCTGATTGTAGTTTGCATTTCTGTGGAATCAGTGGTGATATCCCCTTTATCGTTTTTTATTGCATTTATTTGATTATTCTCTCTTTTCTCTTTTATTAATCTGGCTACTGGTCTATTTTGTTGATCTTTTCAAAAAACCAGTTCCTGGATTTATTGATTTTTTTGAAGGGTTTTTTGTGTCTCTGTGTCCTTCAGTTCTGCTCTGATCTGTTATTTCTTGTCTTCTGCTAGGTTTTGAGTTTTTTTGATATTGCTCCTCTAGCTCTTTCAATTTTGATGAAAGAGTTAGAGGAGCAATATCAATTTTAGATCTTTCAATTTTTGATTTCAATTTTGATTTTAGATCTTTCCTTGCTTCTCATGTGGGCATTATTGCTTTAAATTTTCCTCTAGACATTGCTTTAAATGTGTTCCAGAGATTCTGGTATGTTGCATCTTCATTCTCACTGGTTTCAAAGAACATCTTTATTTCTGCCTTTGTTTCATTGTCTATCCAGTCGACATTCAAGATCCAGTTGTTCAGTTTCCACAAAGTTGTGCAGTTCTGAGTTAGTTTCTGAATCCTGAATTCTAATTTGATTGCACTGTGGTCTGAGCGGCTATTCGTTATGATTTCTGTTCTTTTGCATTTGCTGAGGAGTGATTTACTTCCAATTATGTGGTCAATTTTAGAGTAGGTGTGATGTGGTGCTAAGAAGAATGTATATTCTGTGGATTTGGGGTGGAGAGTTCTGTAAATTTCTATTTGGTTTTCTTGGTCCAGAAATGAGTTCAAGTCCTGGATATCCTTGTTAATTTTCTGTCTCTTGATGTGTCTAATATTGACAGTGGAGTGTTGGAGTCTCCCACTATTATTATGTGAGAGTCTCAATCTCATTTTAGGTCGTTAAGAACTTGCTTTATGTACCTGGGTGCTCCTGTATTGAGTGGGTTTATATTTAGGATCGTTAGCTCTTCTTGTTGCATTGATCCTTTTACCATTATGTAATGCCTTTCTTTGTCTCTTTTGATCTTTGTTGATTTAAAGTCTATTTTATCAGAGACTAGGATTGCAACTCCTGCTTTTTTTTTGCTCTCCATTTCCTTGGTAAATCTTCCTCACTCTCTTTAGTTTGAGCCTATGTGTATCCTTCCATGTGAGATGGGCTTCCTGGATACAGCACACTGATGGGTTTTGACTTTTTTTCCAATTTGCCAGTTTGTGTCTTTTGATTGCAGCATTTAGCCCATTTACATTTAAGATTAATATTGTTATGTGTGTATTTGATCCTTCC
Organism: Cebus imitator; assembly: GCF_001604975.1. Classification (NCBI taxonomy): domain Eukaryota; kingdom Metazoa; phylum Chordata; class Mammalia; order Primates; family Cebidae; genus Cebus; species Cebus imitator. The sequence goes on along the minus strand of NW_016107514.1, from coordinate 5,211,632 downwards.
ATTTTGATGCTAGCTGGTCATTTTGCCCATTAGTTGACACAGTTTCTTCATTGTGTCAATGCTGTTTACCATTTGGTACATTTTTGGAGTGGCTGGTACAGGTTATTCCTTTCTATGTTTGGTGCTTCTTTCAGGAGCTCTTGTAAAGCAGGCCTGGTGGTGGTGAAATCTCTGAGCAATTGCTTGTTTGTAAAGAATTTTATTTCTCCTTCACTTATGAAGCTTAGTTTAGTGGATATGAAATTCTAGGCTGAAAGTTATTTCCTTTAAGGATGCTGAATATTGGTCCCCACTCTCTTCTGGATGTAGGGTTTGTGCTAAGAGATCCACTGTGAGTCTGATGGGCTTCCCTTTGTGGGTAACCTAACCTTTCTCTCTGGCTGCCCTTAGTATTTTTTTCTTCATTTCAACCCTGGTGAATCTGATGATTATGTGCCTTGGGGTTGCTCTTCTTGAGGAATATCTTTGTGGTGTTCTCTGTATTTCCTGGACTTAAATATTGGCCTGCCTTGCTAGGTAGGGGAAATTCTCCTGGATAATATCTTGAAGAGTGTTTTCCAGCATGGATTCATTCTCTCCGTCACATTCAGGTACACCGATCAAATGTAGATTTGGTCTTTTCACATAATCCCATATTTCTTGGAGGCTTTGTTCATTTCTTTTTACTCTTTTTTCTCTAATCTTGCCTTCTCATTTTATTTCATTGAGTTGATCTTCAAGCTCTGATATCCTTTCTTCTGCTTGGTCGATTCAGCTATTGAAACTTCTGTATGCTTTGCAAAGTTCTTGTGTTGTTTTTCAGCTCCATCAATTCATTTATATTCTTCTCTTAGCTTTTATTCTCATTAGCATTTTGTCAAACCTTTTTTCAAGTTTCTTAGTTTCTTTACATTGGGTTAGAACATGTTCTTTTATCTCAGAGAAGTTTGTTATTACCCACTTTCTGAAGCCTGTTACTATCAATTCATCAGACTCATTCTCCATCCAGCCTTGCTCTCTTGCTGGTGAGGAGTTGTGATCCCTTGGAGGAGGAGAGGCATTCTCGTTTTAGGTGTTTTCATCCTTTTTGCACTGGTTTCTTCCCATCTTTGTGATTTATCTACCTGTGGTCTTTGCAGTTGGTGACTTTCAAATGGGGCCTCTAAGTGGATGGCCTTATGTTGATGATGAAGTTATTTCTTTCTGTTTTTTAGTTTTCCTTCTAACAGGCCCCTCTGCTGTAGGACTGCTGGAGGTCCACTTCAGACTGCTTGCCTGGGGATCACCTTCAGCAGCTGCAGAATAGTAAGGGGTGCCTCCTGTTTCTTCTTCTGGTATCTTTGTCCCAGAAGTGTACCCGCCAGATGTCAGCCTGAGCTCTCTTTTATGAGGTGTCTCTTTGGATATATGGGGGTAGGGGAGCTGCTTGAGGAGACAGTCTGTCCCTTATAGGAGCTCAAGTGCTGAGCTGTGAGCTCCATTGTTCCATTCAGAGCTGCTGGGCACGTACCTTTAAGTCTGCTGCAGTGGAACTCATACCTACCTTTTTATCCTAGGTGCTCTGTCCTGGGAAGGTGGGGCTTTATTTATAAGTTCCTGATGTGATGTTGCCTTTTTTCAGAGATGCCCTGCCCAGTGAGGAGGTAGCCTAGTCACCGTCTGCCAGCAGAGGTGTTGCTGAGCTGCTGTGGGCTCTGCCCAGCTGCTATGTGAACCTCCTTGCAGTTTTGTTTATATAGGTATATTTAGAACTGCCTCTGTAATGGCGGACTGCCTCAGTAATGGCAGACTGCCTCAGTAGTGGTGGACTGCCTCGGTAATGGCAGATGCCCTTCCACCCAAAGAAATGGACCATCCCGGGTCCAGCTGTGCTTGCTGCAAAACTCTCAATCCGGAGCATTTCAGATTGCTGGTCTTTGTGGGGGTGGGAACTGCTGAGCCAGGTCACCTGGTTCCCTGTTTCAGCCCCCTTGTTTCCAGTTGAATGGGCGACTCTATCTCCCAGGCATTCCAGGTGTCCATTGAAACGGCACTCATATTTGTGTGAGTTTTTGTGCAGAGACCCACTGTGCTGGAGACTTGTGGCAGTTTTCTGCCTGGGAATCTCCTGGTCTGTGGGCAGTAAAAATTCATTTGGAAATGTGGTGATCACTCACCCTTTGCATTCTTGCTGGGAACTGCACTCCAGAGCTGTTTCTATTCAGCCATCTTGGATCATCTCCGCAAGATGAAACTTAATTGAGTTGCTTCCCATTGTCACTCCCAGCCTCAGGCAACTTCATATGAATTTTAAAATTCTTTTTTCTAATTCTGTGAAGAATGATGGTGGTATTTTGATGGAATTGCATTAAATTTGTTTATTGCTTTTGTCATACGGTTATTTTTACAATATTGATTCTATGTATCCATGAGTGCGGGATGTGTTTCCATTTATTTGTGTTGCCTATTATTTCTTTTGGCAGTGTTTTGTAGTTTTCCTTATAGATATCTTTCATTCCCTTGGTTAGGTATGCTCTTACATATGTATGTATGTATGTATGTATGTATGTATGTATGTATGTATTTTTGCAAGTATTGTAAAAGGTGTTGGGTTCTTGATTTGATTTTCAGCTTGGTTGCTATTAGTGTATAGAAGAGCTACTGATTTGTGTACATTAATTTTGTATCTGAAAACTTTGTTGAATTCTTTTGTCAGTTCTAGTAGCTTTCTGGAGGAGTCTTTAGGGTTTTCAAGGTAAACAATCATATCATCAGCAAACAGTCACAGTTTGACCTTTTCTTTACTGATTTGGATGCCCCGTTTTCCTTTCTTCCTTTCTTCCCTCCTTTCTTTCCCTCTTTCTTTCTTTCTTTCTTTCCTTCTTTCCTTCTTTCTTTCTTTCTTTCTTTCTTTCTTTCTTTCTTTCTTTCTTCTTTCTTTTTTTCTTCCTTCCTTCCTTCCTTCCTTCTTTCTTTCTCTTCCTTTCTTTCTCTCTCTCTCTTTTTCCCTCCTTCCTTCCTCCCTTCTGTTCTTCCTTCCTTCCTTTCTTTCTTTCTTCTTCTTCTACTTCTTCTTCTCTCTTTCTCTCTCTCTCTTCCTTCCTTTCTTCCTTCTTTCTTTCCTTCTTCTTTCCCTTTCTTTCTTTTTCTCTTGTCTGATTGCTCTGGCTAGGAGTTCCAGTACTGTATTGATTTATCTTTTGTAATTTTTGTTTCTTTGTTTCACTTTCATTTAGTTCTGCTCTAATCTTGGTTATTTCTTTTTTTCTGCTGGGTTTGGATTTGATTTGTTCTTGTTTCTCTAGTCCCTTGAGGTGAGACCTTAGATTGTCTGTTTGTGCTCTTTCAGACTTTTTTGATATAGGCATTTAGGGCTATGAACTTTCCTCTTAGCACCACTTTTGCTGTATCCCAGAGGTTTTAATAAGTTGTGTTACTTATTATTGTTATTCAGTTCAAAAAATTTTTAAATTTTCATCTTGATTTTACTTTTGACCCAATGATCATTCAGGGGCAGACTATTTAATTTTCATGTTTTTGCATGATTTTGAAGGTTCCTTTTAGAGTTCATTTCCAGTTTTATTCCACCGTAGTCTGAGAGAGTGCTTCTTATAATTTCAATTTTCTTAAATGTATTGAGGCTCATTTTGTGGTCCATTGTATGGTCTATCTTGGAGAAAGTTCCATACAGTGTTGAATAGATTGTATATTCTCCAGTTGTGGGAGGGAATGTTCTGTATATATTTGTTAAGTCCATTTGTTCAAGGGCAGAGTTTAAATTCATTATTCCTTTGTCAATTTTCTGTCTTGATGACCTGTCAGTGGAGTACTGAAGCCCACCACTATTATTGTGTTGCTGTCTATCTCATTTCTTAGTCTATTAGTAATTGTTTTATAAATTTGGGAGATTCCGTGTTAGGTGCATATATGTTTGGGATTGTGATATTTTCATGTTGGACAAGGGCTTTTATTATTATATAATGTCCCCCTTTGTCTTTTTTCACTGCTATAAAGTTTCACTGCTTTAAAGTTTGTTTTTTCTGTTATAAGAATAGCTACCCCTCTTTGCTTTTGGTGTCCATTTGCCTAAAATGTATTTTCCACCTCTTTACCTTAAATTTATGTCAGTCCTTATGTGTTAGGTGAGTCTATTGAAGGCAGCAGATAGTTGTTTGGTGAATTCTTACCCATTCTGCAATTCTGTGTCTTTTAAGTGGAGAATTTAGGCCATTTACATTCAATGTTAGTATTGAGATCTGAAGTACTATTTCGTCATTGTGTAACTTGTTGCCTGTATACCTTTGTTTTTTGTTTATTTTGTTTTTCAAATTGTGTTTTTGTTTTATAGCTCTAGTGTGATTTATGCTTTAAAGAGGTTCTGTTTTGATGTGTTTCCAGGATTTGTTTTAAGATTTACTGCTTCTTTTACCAGTTCTTGCAGTGGTGGCTTGGTATTGGCAAATTCTCTAGCATTTGTTTGTCTGAAAAAGACTGTATCTTTCCTTCATATATGAAGCTTAGTTTCACTGGTCACAAAATTCTTGGCTGATAATTGTTTTATTTGAGGAGGCTGAAGATAGGGCCCCAATTTCTTCTAGCTTGTAGGGTTTCTACTGAGAAATCTGCTGTTAATCTAATAGGTTTTTCTTTACAGGTTACCTGGTGTTTTGTCTCACAGCTCTTAAGATTCTTGTCTTGATCTTGATTTTAGAAAACCTGATGACAATGTGCCTAGGCAATGATCTTTTTGCAATGAATTTCCCAATTAATTTTGTGCTTCTTGTATTTGGATGTCTACTCCTTTAGCAAGGACACCAAGGACTATGTCCTCCCAATACTCTCTCTAGCTTTAGCTTCCACGGCACCATCCTCTTCTGATTTTGCCCTTAACTCTCTCTTCACACATTTGCAGTTTTTTCTTTTTTTAAAAAATAAACTCTTCATCTTCTATATATCTTTAAAATGTTAGTCTTCCCTACTTTTGGGCCTTATCTCTTGCAACTCCACATACTTTTATTTTCGCTACTCCTTTATTCACCATATTCTTGGTTTTGATACCTTCTGAGCACTAGACCTGCATTCTTCAGTTATTTTGTGGATTTTCTACTTTAATATTTCATAAATACCTCATACTTGTGTTTCCTAAGACATCTCCCTTTGTTTTCTCCACCTTGATCAATGATACCTTTCTTCACATTGGTGCCTAAGCTAGATATCTGGGACTCATTGCTGATTTCATTTTCTGGCAGTTTCCAAGAACACTTTGTCTTTTACCCATTCCCTACCCCTTATTTTCTCCATGTCTTCTTGCTCCTCTGCAGTATCGCTGCCACCCTTTAGTTTGGGGATTCTTTCATCTTGACTAGGCTCTTATCTGATTGCTTTGCCTCTGGCCTTCCCTGCTCCAATACCAATAATTTTCTGCATTCTCTTTACAAATATATATATCTGATTATGCCATTCCCCTGCTTAAAACTCCATTGTTATCTAAAATGTATAGTATTCCTTTTCTGAAGAGGCATTTGGAGATTCTAAAGAAATAAATTTTGCTTTTTCCATTATTCAAAGTTCTAAGAAAAAAGTTGGAGCTGAAAAATTTTGAAATGTTAATTACTTGATAAACTACTTTATCAATCAATTTACTGAAAGCTATTGAGCATCTGTTATGTGCCCAGCTATGTATTAGATATTCTATCAATTTTATCTCAGAATATGATACACAACTTAAATAATTTTTTTATCTTATTATTTATAAGTTATATGAGTGTCTCATGTTTACTACTGGACTGCAAGATTGATCTTCTATAGTCAATAATGAGCAGCTGATAAATACTAAAATAACTTTAAAGAGCTGGTAAATCTACCTCTATTGTCAGTAACTGAAGAGAAGAAAAGAAATGACCGTGATGTCTAAGTGACATGCAAAGAACGTAATCTAAAGAAATCAAGTGGCCTCCCTTATAAATGAATGATCACACTGATATTTTAGTGCCAAATGCCGACTTATTTTCTTGAATAAATTGTGTTTTCTTCAAATACATCAATACTACATATATTTTTATGTTCTAAACTAGGAATGGGAAAATCAGCAGAGAACACAGTTTCAGAGTCATCAAAGAACAAGAAACTTCTTTTATGCTGTAAATATAAACTCTTCTGTATTTCTACCTTGCTAGAAGAATCATCTCTTTTTGAAGCCTACTTAGCAATAAAATCCCTCTTCTCATTTTATCCTGTTAGAAGCCTCCAAAAAGCACTGAGGGAAATTCTGACTCCCATACATGAACGGATCCATCTATACTGAATAACTAAAAGTCCATCAAATTGTACAAAATATCTCTGACATTACAAGCCTAGACTAGAGCTATGAGTGCTCAACCCTTAGTAACAATCTGATTACTGCCCGCACATTTCTGGAATAGAGTTATAGCCTATATTCCCACAAATACTCAATAATTTAAGTAGTTAAATCTATGAGATCTTTTATGAAGATTTGCCCTGAAAGTCTTCTTTGTGTCAGAAATCTGTTAAAAAGCCATGATTTCTACTCCTTGCTCTGTTGCTATGGCAACCATTATACTTTAGGTATATGGAAAGAAAGGAACACCACCTAACAAATAACTTTCAATTGTCATGACAGTTGCTATGTTAAATAGAAAATGACAAACCAGTTTCTCACTACAGAAGCATAAAATCAGGATTGAATTATACATTCAGATCCCATAGTTGTAGTGGTAGTGAGAAGTAATAGAATCAGAAAAGGGGGCTTAGAAATGAAAAAAGAAAATAATATTAGATACCTATGTAAAATAAGCTTTGAAAAGCGTGAAAAAGTTCAAATGCAATGTTTATTATAATATCCATGCATTGAAATACTAACTATAAAGTGGCCAGCTCCTATGAAAGTATAAAATATGAGGCCTGTGACTTACTTATCCAGTAAAAAACTTACCACCTAAGTGCATTTTTTGGTTTGGAAGACATGTCTATAAAATATCTTTAAGGCTATTTTGGTGGGTTGTTCCTTTAAAACTAGGTGAATCGTCATGTAGAACCCCTAGGGTTCTAGAGTAAGTTCATGCCACCAGCCAAGAAGAATCATAAACAATTCAGAAAACAGCTCCTGGGATGCTATCAGGCACACTGGTAGAGACAAAGGGTCTGATTGTGAGGCAACAAGTAACCATGTGGCCAGAGCTGCTTATTGTAAGTTGAGTTTTGTCAGATTCACCAAGTCATAAGATTTGGTGGGTCCAACACCAGTATTCATTTAAGACGGAAATGCTATATCTGGAAGCAGGCATGAGCACAGGCCAGGGGACACAAGCAGCTGCATGAACAAGCGTCATAGATCACATATCACTGAACACTGCTGCATGGACCCTCATCCTTAGTTTGTACGTGAACCATAAGGGTGGGGATTCCCTTTATGACAAGCTGGTGGTGGAGGAAAAAGGCCGCGCTTAGTTTATGGGTAGGGTGGCTCAATGTGTGAGTGAAAGCCAAAAAAGACTGCTGCTGCATTGCAGTCCCACTGAAGTATGGCCCTGAAATTCAGCAGTAAGAACGTAACTGCGCAATGGACAGATTTGCGGAGTGTGTTCTTTCCTTTGTGTAGAGGGAGTACCTCAAAATAAGGATATACCTGCATTCATGGGTAATGGTGAATGGCTTAGATGAATATTTAGAAGCTGGAAAGAAAAACACTTAAAGATAAGGGATAAGAAACTCAGGAAAAGAGGCATACGAATAACCTCTAACTAGACAGAATAACTCAGCCATTACGTTATCCAGCCTCTGTCATCAGCCAATCCTGAGCTAGTACAAAGGGCTCATGAATGGCGTAGACATGTTGACAGTGCTGAAGGATATGAAGGGATTATGTGGGCTCCCATTCACTGGAGCTAATTTTGCTATGGCTGCTGTCAGATATGGAATCTGCCAGGAGCTAGGTCCGTATACAGCTTCATTCGTAACGAGACCATCAGGCCCTTGGAATCAACTTGGAGGCAACGGGATCAACTGGAAGGTGATCACGGTCTCCTTTAGGATCTCATTCCAGACCAAGCTATTATGCTGGGTTTATACTTAGAAGTTTTAATTTTCATTTTGATAGACAGATATTAGATGAATTTATTTTAACTTTCCCTATTAAAAATTAATTTTTGGCGTGACAGTCTATATACCAAATAACATGTTGCTGAAACTTGCTCACTCAAATGGAAATGATTCCAGAATGAAATCAGTCATCAACCATTCTTCAGCATGAATAACTCATTTCTGTTAGATCTGGGTATTAATTAAAAAAAAAGTTAAAAGTATCCAATCTTTTAAAAAAATTTTATTTTAAGAAGGCATATTTTATTTTTAGAATATTTCTGTAGCAGGAACTCTCTGGTTCAGGCCATTCACCTGCTGCTTGGTGTTCAAATTTCTAGTCAAATTGGTAAAGTGTGTGGAAATTGCTTTTGTACTTCCTTCTCCTTCCAGTCCCAAGTTATGGAAATCCTTGATATTATTCTTTGATGACCCATATTTCTGATGTTGAACTCATGCTAGGTCAGTGGCTGTTGCTCTTAAGTTTAGCCAACTAATAGTAGTGTGGAATGATAGGCCCAGATTTTAGATATACTGGACGTGGAAAAGGTGTTTGTTGAATAAATTAATAAAAATATAAATGAATAATTTCAGAAAACAGAAGTTTTTATTTTATAGGAACTTCAGAAAATATTTAAGAATCGTGTGTACCTGAGCTTTGATGTCCTGTGAATTATCCTTTTACCTTCTGAAGATGTTTAATCCATCCACTTCTCCCTGACTCCACAGCCACCAGCTTTGTTCACATCACTATCATCTACTGCTTGCAATACTGCTAATGGGTCTTATGCCCCCTGCAATGTAGCCTCTACAGGGCAGCTTACATGATATTCGAGTAAAAACCCCATTACTTCATTTCACTGCTTAAAACATTTTAATGGTTTAAACCATTAAAACAGGTTTCTACTAAACCTGTTTAGTAGAAACAGGTTTCACCATTACTCACTGAGTATTTCAGTGAATAAGAATAAAAACTGAAATACAGAGCCTTGAGAGCCTTTAGTTTTGCCCATCTGTCTGGCAGGAGAGTTTCTAGAGTTCTATCAGGGATAGTAATCTAGAAAGTGAGGCCAGGAGACTTCTCTGGAAGTGATGTTTAAGCAGCAAAAATAGTTTGCCTTTACTAAGCATTTATGTTTACGTGTAGCTTGAGAGCTAATGGCACACCCCTGCTTTCCAGCCTCACTTCTTCCCACTGCTCTCCCACTAGACTAGAGTGGTTCCCCCATCAGAGGCTCTGTTTTTCAAATCTGCACTGTACTCCCTCATTGCTGGCTTGTTGGCTTGTTTTCAGGTCTTAGAATGTGCCAAGCTCCTTCCACCTCAGGGTTTTTTTGTTTTTTGTTTTGAGATGGAGTCTTGCTCTGTCACCCAGGCTAGAGTGTAATCTCTGCTCACTGCAGCCTCTACCTTTTGGGTTCAAGCGATTCTTTTGCCTTAGTTTTCCAAGTAGCTGAGGTTACAAAATTAGCCACTACGCCTGGCTAGTTTTTGTATTTTTGGTAGAGATGGGGTTTCACCATGTTGGTCAGGTTGGTCCCAAACTCCTGACCTCAGGTGATCCACTCACCTCGGCCCCTCAAAGTGCTGGGATTACAGGTGTGAGCCACCCTCCTGTCCTATTTGCTGTTCTTTCTACTTAGAGCCATTTTGTTGTTCTAAATGCTACTCATTTGTTGATTCTCAGCTTACATATAATTTCTTCAGGGGAGATTTTTCTGACCTTGGACTAGGGTGGTTCCCCCATCCAAGGCTCTGTTTTTCAAATGTGAAGTATTGTCTCTCTCATTAGACCAAGCTTGTCCAAAGCGTGGCTTGTGGGTTACATGTGGCCCAGACAGCTTTGGATGTAGCGCAGCACAAATCTGTAAACTTTCTTAAAACCATTATGAGTGTGTGTGTGTGTGTGTGTGTGTGTGTGTGTGTGTGTGAGAGCTCATCAGCTATTGTCAGTGTTAACATATTTTATGTGTGGCCCAAGATAATTCCTCTTATTCCAGCATGGCCAAGGGAAGCCAAAAGATTGGACACCCCTGCATTAAACCATAGCTTTGGGGAGGAAGGGGCAATGTTTGTCGTCACTGCGGTATTCCTCGTGTCCCACCCAGTGCCTGTTTCACTCCATGTATGGTTTGTTGAATGAAGAAATTGCATTCATTTACAAGAGATTTTAATGATAATGAAATTGAGTCATAGGACAGCTTCTTGTGTTGCTTGTGGTCTTATAGTTAATAAACAGTGATATTAAAACTGGAATGCTATAAAGAACTCTGATTCTGTCTGAACAAACTCAAGGTCTCTGTCAGGTCCCTCCTTTTCAATGAGTGAGACTGAAGTCTCAAGCAGTTCCTCAAAGTTTTACCTACGTTTTTCCATTTTGCTCGTCTTTGTATTGTTTTCACTTTGTCTGAGGCTAATTCTCTCTCCCTCTGCCAAAACTCTTCACTTGGATTTTCTGTTTAGTTTCAAATACTTTGATTTGCCCCACACTGTTTTTCAGTGTCTTTTGTCACACATTCCGTAACTGTTGGAGAAGCCTGTCTCACCTCTCACACCTATGTCCAGCTCCAGAACCAAGTCCTTGCTGAGTACTCCAGGCTCTGCTTTTTCTTTTCTTTTTTTTTTTTTTTTTTGCTGTGTCACCCAGGCTGGAGTGCAGTGGTATGATCTCAGCTCACTGCAACCTCTGCCTCCCAGGTTCAAGCAGTTCTCTGCCTCAGCCTCCCAAGTAGCTGGGATTACAGGTACATGCCTACACATCCAGCTAATTTTTGTATTTTTAGTAGAGACAGGTTTCACCATCTTGGCTAGGCTGGTCTTGAACTTCTGACCTCGTGATCCACCCACCTCACCCTCCCAAATTGCTGGGATTACAGGCGTGAGTCATTGCGCCCGGCCAGGCTCTACTTTTTATATACAATAGATCCCCCTTGCCTGTGGTTTCACTTCCTGTGATTTCAGTGACCCGCAGTCAACTGAAATCTGAAAATAAGTAAGTATAGAACAATAAGGCATTTTGGGAGAGAAAGAGAGAGAGATCGTATGTACATGACTGTTATTACAGTTTATTGTTATAATTGATCTATTTGATTATTACTTATTGTTATTATTTTCTTACTGTGCCCAATTTATAAGTTAAACTTTATCATATGTATGTTTGTATTGGAAAAAATATAGTATACCTAGGATTCAGTACTATTGATGATTTCAGGGATCCACTTGGAAAATATTCCCCACTAATAAGGTGGGGACAAGCATATTGTGTTTTGGAGTCTGAGACTTGTCCACTGAATCCAGATTACACGGAGTTATATTTGAACAATACTTCCCTAGGACATAGGCTTATTTAGTCCTTAAGTTCTGAATATGTATAGAGGGCTTACTTACTGTGTGCCAAACAGTTTTCAAAACTTTACAGCTTTAAACATGTTGACTCATTGAATCCCCCAGCAGCCGTAACTTGCCTGAAATCACACAGTAATGAGTGATGGAACCAGGGCTTGAACCCAGGTGCTTCAGCTCCAAAATCCATACTATCAACTATTATATTATACTACCTCTAAGTAGAACTGACTAATCCAAATCCAAATTTACAATGTATTTTACCAAATATACTGGTAAAATTGAAAAAATCGACAGGAAATGGCCTCATCACAGGCAGAAAAAAATAAGCAGGTAAAACAAGAAAAGGCAAGGACAGTGGTAAGAATTCATGGGCAGGCAATGCTTAAAAGAATAGTCTTTTAAGCTGAATATACATCTTGTGAAGTTGCATGTGTTCAAATGTGTCCTGATAATTTGCTAAGTACCACCTGGACCTCAAAAGTAAGGCTGGGGCACATGTTATGGCTGAGGGGTTGAGAACTAGCACTTCGGAATTGACAAAGACAAGGTCTGTGAGAGATGCTGATGCCTGGGTCCACCCATTGTGCCAAGAAAGCCCCAACCCCAGGAGTGCACCATGAGGCTGTGACTTGAGTGTGACTAATGGACATCTGCTACATGTTGCCACTTACAAAGACACTGTGCAACAGCCCCAAAAGCAAATGGGGAAAATTTTTGCATTTCAAAGAAAGGGGAAAACGAAACAGAGGAGAATAGGACAAGGTGTGAAAGAGGACAGAGGAAAGGAAGTGATAGCTGAAGAGAGATAAGGAAATACAAGGGAATGAAGAACACAGATATGAAATAAAGCTGCAATTGTCATAAAGAGTTTACTGATAGGTCAAAATCACTTTCTCATAGATTTCACTAATTTAAAATGTGAATGTGAGGTCAGGAGTTTGAGACCAGCCTGGCCAACATGATGAAACTCTGTCTCTACTAAAAATACAAAAATTAGCCAGGCGTGGTGGTGGGCACCTGTAATCCCAGCTACTCGGGAGGCTGAGGCAGGAGAATCCTTGAACCCGGGAGGCGAATGTTGCAGTAATCCAGTTCCACGCCATTGCACTCCAGCCAGGGCGACAGAACGAGACTCTGTCTCAAAAAAAAAAGTGTGGATGATAGTAGTGAGCTTTTGCCTTTATTAATATTTCTACTGTCATTTCTAAAACATACCACTGTCTCCACATAGTAATGACATATTTATGATCATTGTTGTTACCCTCAGGGTCTCCTGTTGGTTAAACCACAGTGCTCATGAAGCTGTGCTTGTGGGTTAGCTCCTCACTTCTCTTAAAGCCTCTGTAGATTCCCCTCTGCTCTGTATTCATGCTGCATTGCTGGGTCTGTCCCGCAGACCCTGGCTGACAGATGAAATGAGTACTCAGGCACAGGTATACAGTGTAGATGCAGCTAGGTGACTGACTGGCTCTAGTGGCCAGAGAGCAGCCCCAAGAAAAGGGAGATGCTTGTTTTTATTGTGTGCAGGCAAAATGTTGAAAACCTGGAGCAAACACAATTTGTAGGTAATTAACACTTATTGTTCCCCTTTGAGGGAACCTGCGTGCGTGGTTGATCAAAGGTCAGTTCCTGGTCCATATGAGTAAAAAAGCCTGTTTAAAACAAATTCTCCTACACTCCCTTGTACCTACTCCTGGCCCTCTGTCTCAGGGTTATAGAACAGTTGCCTTCAACTACTCTCCCCCTGGATTCTACCAAACCTTCCAACCTTTCAGAAGGTCCTTTCCCTATAGTTTTTCCACCACTGTGACTGATCCCCCACATTGCATCTCAGATCTCAGGCGGCTACCTTGGATACGGAGACTGCTGAACTCAGTGAATTAGGTAAATGTATGGCACTGGGTCCATATGACCCTATCATCACTTCTAGAAACATCAAGACCTATCCCACTATAGACTCCATTTTTGCACACTACAGCAGTAAGTGACTATAAAAATGAATGCTTATCCATAGTTTTGAGCATAAACTATGACATTGCATCCTTTATGTAAGTCTTAATTTGAACAGTATGACACCAAAGAAAAGTCGGATTCTGATTCTAAGAGGGAGAATGTAGCGTGGCATGCAATCAGAAGTAAGAGAAGTAAATGCTCTCAATTTGGAGAGTTGGTCTGTGTGTCATCTACAAGTTGGGAGTTGTGGCATCTTGTCCCAAATCCCCTTTGATAATACAAATGTCATGCACAGTATGGTTGGCATATTTCTCAGGTGAATATTATAATTCTATAAATGCATTTTGAGACTATAGGATATGAGTTATGCAAAAATGTCAACAATTATTATTACCTTTTCACTTCCACCCATGAGAGCTCAATTTTTACAATTTTTACATCTCATTCACAGAAGTGTGTGTCATGAAGAACTAGTAAGATGAAATCAGATGAAAGCAATATTAAAATATAAAGCCTAGCATAAGTCATAAAGTATGGATTTCCTCATTTAAAATTATGTTGGCGGTGGCTCACACCTGTAATCTCAGCACTTTGGGAGGCCAAGGTGAGTGGATCATCTGAGGAATTTGAGACCATCCTGGCCAACATGGTGAAACCTGTCTCCACTAAAAATACAAAAGTTAGCTGTGCATGGTGGCACATGCCTACAGTCCCAGCTACGTGGGAGGCTGAGGCAGGAGAATCGCTTGAACCCCGGAAGACAGAGGTTGCAGTGAGCCAAGATCATGCCACTGCACTCCACCCTGGGAGACAGAGTGAAACTCTGTCTCAAATAAATAAATAAATAAATAAATAAATAAATAATATTGTTCATTTGTAATCAAGTGGCTAGAAGATATCAAATCTGAAATAATATTTATTTGATATCAACCTGGTGGCCTAAAATATTGCCTCAATATTTTCTCCTGGTATTCTAAATTTTCTTCATAATGGACTGCATATTTGTATTCTGTTTGGTCGATTTGCCAGTTTACTTCATCTTGACCTAATTTAATATACTAGATCACCATTTTCTTTTGCTTATTTAAATAGTTTTTAACATGTTTCAAAACAGAACATTGTCTAAACCAATCAGTGACTGTATCGTTTTTACTTATGTTTTATATAGAAGCTAGGTTATTAACAAATTTATTCCAATCCATTCATTAAAAAATTGATTCAGTAAATCAGTTATCAACTTATTCCAAACCTATTAATAGAAGCAGAAGTAGCCTAACTTTATTTTCTGTATGTATTTGTCAGCTCCTTGGAGTTGCTTTCTTTATGACAATTACATATGACTTCAATCTTACATACAATGGTTAGAATTTTCTATTTTTCTATTCAATTGCCATCACTATAACAATGGTAATTACTTCCTTGAGCACATTTTCTTCCTTCTGTCACTTTATCTTTCTTCATGGTCTATTTTTATTTGCTTTCTCTTGTTGATTTTAAATTTACAGACCTCAAACTTAGCTAAATTTACCCTTCCTATATGGACTTCCAATTCACAAAAGGACACTAGTGTCTAAAGACCGCATATGTTGATATCTTTGCATGTAGGCCTGTGACAAGTATAACATTATTTTAAACAGGAATTAACTCACTATCACAAGTAATATAACTCTCACTAGTACTAATTTGGTCTTTACAATACTTAGACACTAAAGTGCCTGCCTGGAAATAATAAATAAATGAATGAAATTTGTAACTATAAATTACTTTAGATAAAAACATGATCATACAAATCAACCCACAAACAGTATATTGTACTAATTCCTCCATAATGCTTATTGGCACACAATTATAGTTTCAGATATCAACAGATACTGAAATTCCATAACAGTCCTGGCTCTCCAGAGTTTCTCTCACATCTTCAGCAATTCGGTGATCATTCACATCTTCATTAGTTGAAAGCTGGGAGATCAGGGAACATCTTGTTGTGGTGTCCCCTCAAGAGTTGAGTCCAAGATTCGTGGGGCAGGTCTTCTCACTTGTCCTGCCTGTGCTCCTGCTGTGGTGGTCAAGTACGTAAGCAGGGCCCAGCTTCAGCGTCAGGTTCATTTCGTACTGTTGTTGGTTTGACTAACACGTCTTTCTGAATTTCAGAACTTTTACCTAGCACATTCCTAAGTCCTGCCTATTCTCAACCTCAATGCTTTGTATGTGTGCGTTCTACGTATGTGTTTTGTATGTGTATGTGTTTGATGTGTGTGTGTGTGTTAACATGGATTGTCCTGCTATTTCTGCCTTTTTGAACCTCCTTTTCGTGGATTCTTTCTTTGGGTAGTTGATCTTCTGACTATGCTGGTAACTGCAAAAACTCATTTTCTTATCTCATTCTACAGGAACTTAAAAATCTGTCTCACTCTTGTTTCTAAAAACACATGGACTCAGCTTTATTCCTTGTTTTTAATGAATCACACAGATGGTATAAGTCATTTGGGAAAGCGAGGTAGCCATGTGTACTTTGTTAGACATTTCCCTTTCTTCTGGGGTAATCCTTTTCCATGCTACCCTACCCTATTAGGACCAGCTTTGGGTCTTATCACTCCTTCCATTTTCCAGGGACCAAAACTAATGTGGTCATGTCGAGGCAAAGCAGCTAAGCATTCATACTCCCGCACTAGGTAGTCATTGGCTGTCGGCTGCTGGGCACTTTCTGGTTTCAGGGCAGCTGGGCAGAGGGATCCCATCAGCCCACCAACAGTTCTCTGAAGAAGGCCGCCTGTGCCAGCTGTTAGGGGGAAAGCATGCAAAAGCTGGGAGATAGATACCCAGAATCCATAAAGGGAACTGCAGGTATCTGGGTGAAGTGACATAGTGACTGTTACTCTACATGGCATGCTAGTCCAGAGACCCTTTCTCTTCCTTAGTACTACACTGAGAACCTAGAAACTTGGTCTGAGGTGCTTACTGTGACGCACTGTGTTCCTAGGGCCATCAGCCCTCTTTACAAATTGCTGTTTCACAGCATTTGACAAATCTCTCAAGTGACTGGAGCTAATATTCATTCCAATAGCAAATATTCTGATCCTAGCTTGGAATGTCAAAGGAATGGAGAAATATAAACCAGGCTAGCTGTCTTTACATAACTGAGCTGCAAACACCAAAGTCCTTACCTCAGCATTCCCCCACCATCCCAGAGTGGTTACAAACCTAGGTAGCCGTCTTCTTCTTCATGAAATACCAAGTTGCCTCTATGGTTCTGCTTGTCCTCTCATTTTCTGGTACCAGGAGGTGGTTTTTTGTTGTTGACATTTGTTTGTTTTGTTGTTGTTCATTTTACTGTGGCTAGCTGGCAGTTCTCTGAGAACCTTAGACCTAGAACAGTGTTAGTATTCATAGGTCTAATATTTAGAAATACGGAAAGCTGTGGAAATTACTAAGTAGGTATTGTTGACAATGGAAATAATTAGTGTAAGCAGAGATTTTTTTAAGTGAAGCATATTCAGTGAATGCACAGTAGACAGTATTTTATTCCCAGACTTCTTTTCTTCAGAATAATTTTCCAGGGAGATGTTGTCAATTCCCTGCAACATGTCACTACTAATGGCACATTGAAAGAACATGACTAAGTAATGACTGGTCTGCTTATCTCAGGTGGGGCCTTGTTTCTCTCTGTCTTACATTCTAGTCTTTCAGAAGTCTGGTTACTTATCAATGGAAGAAACATACAGATGCCTGCAAACTAGTTAAGGAGACAGAATGTCATAAGTGGCAAACTTAGTTGTTCACCCAAGACAATTAATACCGTTTCAGACTCAATGTTAGTGGTAGTCATTAGTGCCCTTTGCCAGATATTTCTGTTTCTGTCTCACTCTGGGCACATTATGGGCTTACACTTCCATGTCCCCTTATTGTTAGGAAGGGGATCATGTGACAAGTTCTGTCCAATGAGTTATGAGTAAGATAACATGTGCCACGTCTGGGCCGAAACACTTAGTTTTTCATGATGAGACCCACAGATCATTCTCTTTTCCTCTGCATAGTGACTGATGAGTTTAAGATAATGGTTGTTCCATCAGCTTGGGTTCCTGATTGACTAGGATAAATTGAGTTCTCCCATTCTGACCCCACTGCCTCAAAATGGATATAAAAAATGAAAAAGAAATGTCTTCATTGCTTTAAGCCACTGAGCTTTCCAGGTCATTCTAATTCACCTTTGACTGATATTTATGTTCATGGAGAAGTAAAGTTGTAAATCACTAGCTGGATGTAACAGAAGTAAAATACCTGAGAGTGATGCATATCTTGCCACAGAGATTGTTGGGCATCTTGCCTCCAGTTTTACAATCTTTACTTGCCTCAAACTCCCATTAAGATTCCTTTAATAGTGGTATATGTCAGCACTAATTGTGCCACTAACAACATGCCTCTCAGATAGCTTCCCAGTAGGGCTCTGTGCATAAGATAACATAGAAAAGACTAAAAATAATGTTGTTAAAGCATGTGGATGCCTTGGAATGAACTTTCTGTAATTTCCAAATTTAATTCAGCTTGTCACATTTAGCAGAGTGATAAAGACAATATCATGTGAAAGACATCTTTATTCTCAGGAGCTCAAACTTGAGGGTAAAAAAGCCCATTTATTTTTCTAATATATTATTCTATGAACAAATATATTTCCCCAGTGAATCTTTGAAACCTTGTAGACAAGCACTATGATCTCCCTGAATTGGTGATGTTGGCAATTTATTGTTTTTATGTGCAGGGCATTTTGTTAGGTGCTTAACATACACTGACTTATTCATTTACTACAGTAAGCCCATGAAGAGTAAGCTGAGACTCAGAGAGTTTAAGTAATTTTCTAAAGATACACACTACTGACAGATTTAGGATTTGTACTCAGGTCTAATTTCAAAGTCTACAATTACTCACCATTGTGGTGGGTGCTATGAAATGATTGCTCATTAGGAATTCAGTATCTGTCACAGTCCATTTTCTGTAACTGTAATATGATAACATGTGCCACTGTGTAATTCTGTTAGAATAACTGAGACTGGGTAATCTAGGAAGGATAGAAGTTTATTCAGCTCACAGTTCCAGAGGCTGGGATGTTCAAGAGCATAGCATTGGCATCTGGTGAGGGCCCTCCTTGCTGGTCATAACATGGTTGAGAGCCTCACATGGCAAGTGGGCAAGAGCATACGTGTCAGCTTAGGTCTTTCTCCCTCTTCTCATAAAGCCACTAGTGTCATCATAGGGGCCCCACCCTCATAACCTTATTTAATCCTAATTACCTCCGAAAGGCCCCACCTCCAACCAACATATGAAAGTGGGGATGAGCTTCCCAACACGTGAAATTTGGAAGACATTCAAAATGCAGCAGCATCTATTGGGAAGATGACTAAATAATATAGACGTTTCCTAATATGAAAGTGAGAAAACTTCTGGCAAAGCTAAGTAAACATAGCCAGTAAGTTCCTTTTGTTAAAAACTATTCCTCTGAGAGTTACCAGTTTTCATCTGTTTCAACCTGAAGTGTACTGGCGAGATCTTGGCTCACTGCAACCTCCGCCTCCCTGGTTCAAGTGATTCTCCTGCCTCAGCCTCTAGAGTAGCTGAAACGACAGACACACGCCACCATGCCCAGTTAATTTTTTGTACTTTTATTAGAGATGGAGTTTCACCATGTTGGCTAGGCTGGTCTCGAACTCCTGATCTCAGGTATCTGCCTGTCTTGGTCTTGCAAAGTGCTGGGATTATAGGCATGAACCACCATGCCAGGCCCCAACCATAGCATCTTGTCAGTGGTATGGGTAGCCATTAACTTTATTTAACAAGCAATTATTACACATTAACTAAGGGAAGGGCTAATTTCCTTCATCTCCCCTCCTGTGTACGGGATCTAAGTTGTTCTTGCAGCCATTCTTGATTCTCTCTTAATCCAGTATCGTTAGAAGTTTTCCTCTCATTTACTTAACTTGTACCTGAGACTGAGAATGTAGTTATCTGAGAGTATTTTTTGGTAGTACAGGAAGTGTATCACATCATCTTTGCTTGCAGATGATTATTTCTCCTAATTTAATTAGGTCCAGAAAATGTAAGCAAGCAACTGGAGCTCAATCAGTAGTAATTTAGAATATAGACTCAAGAGATTCTGGAACTGTAAAGACAGAAGAATGCATTCTTGACACAGGTAAAATCTTTTCCTTTTTTTTTTTCTCAGTACTTCTGAGTTTTCAGTAGTATATTTCTCAAATATATCTCTTCCTACAAGTACACCATTCTGCAACTATCTGTACCAACTATTTTTGAAGTTTAGTGGTTTCTCTATTCTTATCACCATTTGCCTAATTTCAGCCCTCACAGTTTCTATCAGTATCTCCCCCCTTTCCATCACATCCATCAGCAACTCCCCACTTGCTTCATTTTTGGCATTGTGGTCTGAATTTGCATCTCAAAGTATAAATCTAATCATGTTTCTTTTGTTCTTATAAATGCTTGTTGACTTCCTGCTACCCAAAGGGGGGAAATAATCAAGAATGTGGCCTGACATACAAGTACTGTGTGATTCAGTCCAGGTTTCTTTTTGATCCTCCGTTCCTGATACTTCATTCTAAAACTCTTTCCTGGCTGGGTGCAGTGGTTCAGGCCTGTAATTCCAGCACTTTGGGAGGCCAAGGATGGCGGATCCCGAGGTCACAATATTGAGACCATCCTGGCCAACATGGTGAAACCCTGGCTCTACAGAAAAACCAAAGATTAGCTGGGAATGGTGGTGTGCGCTACAGTCCCAGCTACTTAGGAGGCTGAGGCAGGAGAATCGTTTGAACCTGGGAGGCGGAGGTTGCAGTGATCCAAGATTGGGCCACTGCACTCCAGCCTGGCTACAGAGTGAGATTCTGTCTTCAAAAACAAAACAAACCAAAAAACTATTTTGTTCCCTCACTTCCCCTTTGGCAGGTTAATCATGAATGCCTCACTCTTCAAAGAGTATCTCATGAGTTTTCAGGTCTATATGATTTGGAACATGGCTAGAATGCCTTCCCTTTGACTTCTTAAAAACCACTTTATTGAGGAATGATTGACCTACAAAAATCTGTATGTATTTAGTGTATACAACTTGATGAGTTTAAAGAAAGTATACACTGTAAAACTATCACCACAATCAGTGCCATAAAGACATCCATCATCTACAATTCCCTTCATGACTCCAGCTAGAAAACTCGTACATATTCTTCAAACCTAGTTCAAATGTCAGCTCTTCCACAAAGCGTTCTCAGCTGCCCCAGGCAAGTTCATCAGTCTTTTTATGGGATCAGCAAAGCACTTGTTCCCATTTATAGCATGAACTTAATTGTGTCATAACTTATCTGCTCTTATATCCCTTTTCTACTAAATTGGGAGCAGGACCTATAATATCTTAGGCATCTTTGTATTTTCTGTGACTTGTATAGTTCTCGGCACATAGAAAATTCTCAAAAATGTTTGCTGGATAAAAGGAGAAAAGTTTTCTTCCCTCACCCCTGGTATGTAGGTATACAAATTGCCAGTCTAAAATGATAGCTTAATCATAAGAGACAGAGTGGTCTCATCACAATAACTTGTGCTTCTGATAACTGAATGTTCGCAAGAGTTCCATTGAAACAAAGCAGGCAGTTCTCCAGCAGGATTTTGAGACAAATACTTAGGTAAGCAGGCTTGCTATTTTGGGCATCCTGTCATCTCCCACTTGCCTCCAGAACAATTGTAAAATGAGCTCTGTGCTGGCGCTGATGACTTAGGAATTTAAGCTCTGAGCTGCCACTGCTGTTTATCTTCCTGTCACCCACAGTCCTCTGAGAAGGCCCTCTGCATTGTGTAAAGCATCCTGATTCAGCGCAAATCAAGACAGATGGCACAGTCCTCATGTAGGATTTTGATAGATAAGTATTATAGCTCCAGGTTAACAGAATACTTTCCTTCCCTGGTGCATGAATATTCATTGATATCAACACTCACTATCTCTGCTTAGAACCAGAAATATACAGCCAGACAAAGATAACCACACATATCGACAGTCATTTACTTTGGACATATTCCTAGAAAATTTCCTTTCCATGTATCATCCTTTTCCCATCCATAAGGGCACAATTTAAAATCTCTCTCGTCCAGGAGACTTTCTGTGCTGTTCAACCACAGTTGGAGTGTGAGATAGACTCAGAGTCGCTGTTTCCAAGAGTTCAAAATTTACCATTGTCAATATTTTCCCCAGTTATTGCCAATTATGATCATAAGCCACTGCCAAAATTCACTCATCAGTCATCTGTGAGTTTTCTCCCTTGTAGACAAGTCTGTTTATAAGCTCATATTCCAGTGACAAAGAACATATGGATTGACTCACTCTGCTGTAGCCAGTTCAGAATCAACAGTTTGTCTAATTAAACCTTAAAATTAGATAGTTGATTATATTCTCTGCCCACAGAGCCAGAATATTTGGGAACAAAGTATTATCACAATCCTAACAGCTATTATGGTTTATTTTATGTTTATAGTTCTTGATTCCTGCACTCAGAGTTTTACACAGCAAGCATGATTCAGAGGTCATTTAATCAGTTCAGCAAATAAAAACATGCCCCCATACTGTGCTGACTCATTAGCGTTTTAATGTGACAACATATATATGCACATAATGACAGCTTGAGCTCCTCGTTAAGCAAAACTGGAAGATAGATTGTGCTTGCTTTTTTTTTTTTTTTTTGAGATGGAGTCTGTCTCTGTCACTCAGGCTGGAGTGCAGTGGCATGATCTCTGCTCACTGCAACTCCGCCCCCTGGGGTTCAAGCAATTCTCCTGCCTCAGCCTCCCCAGTGGCTGGGATTACAGGTATGTGCTACCATGTCTGGCTAATTTTTATATTTTTTTTTAGTAGAGACGGGGTTTCACCATGTTGATCAGGCTGGTCTCAAACTCCTGACCTCAAGTGATCTCCTGCCTCGGCCTCCCAAAGTGTTGGGATTACAGGCATGACCCACTGAGCCTGGCCAAATTATGCATTTTTAAGAGTTCTCTTTTACATACTGAAAAAGATAAAACACATGGTTAGTTTATCTTCGTTGTCTAATAAAAATTCATATCAGACACTACTATGTAATTTGGATTACCAAAGCCACCATTGTTGAAAACAAGTTTTATACTAAAAGTAAAATAGTAGAGGACTGGGAAGTCAGAGTGCCCACACTACAGGTTCAGGGAAACTAGATTGTGAGATTTCAGAACGCTTAGCTTTCTAAAATTCCATAGCTTTCCAATAAGAGGATTGAACCCCAAGTGGCGTTTAATTTAATTTTTTTTTCCATTTGAACCCTTTGAGAGCCAGAAAAATTATATACAAGAAAAAGGAAGAACAGAATTTTTCCCCTTAAGCTGCTCCTGGAGGTGCTGAAAGTATAGGGCTAACTCATGCATATTCTATTCCGTCAACTCACAGAAAAGAGTGAATATGCCCTGTCTAGAAATGTTACTTAGCCTGAAGTGCTCAAAACTGGTAAACTTGAGAGTTTCTGTAAGGTCATTAATAGGTACGCAGATTTGAAATGAACACCACTGGTTTTTCAGATTTTTTCCAAGGGCACTACCTAGAAATTAGAGGGTAAACAAAATGAGGAGCAAGTGGATATGACTCATACCTTTGCTTGCTGTAAGAGGCTGTTTGGTAGGCAGGGGTCTTAATGGATTCTGTCGTGTGTAAGAAAAGTGTTTCTTTTTTAATACATGGAACTAGGTTACACAATTTCTAGGAATATGTGTGTTTTGGAAGTGTTTGTACCTGCGTGTGTGTTTGGTTCATTGACTTAGACTGGACAACCAGGAAGGTTTGTTTCTTTCTGAATCTCCCCCTATGGGGAGGTTTCAAAGGGGATTACACTCAGAGAACCAGATCCCCTCTAGACCATCTTGTTAAAGCTCCGCCAATAGGTTAACTCAAACTAAATAAATCAGTCTTGGAAACCGCATTGCGGGGGATTTTATATCCCACAAATTGTCTTATGGTGAGAGGAGATGAAACCCGAAGCAACACAGTTCTTGTCTCTGAATCTCCACACAGTTGAGGAGGCAGTTGATTTAGCATTAGTCTTTTCTGTCTCCCTTCTCTTCAAATCCCATAATCTCAAGCCCATAATCTCAGGTTTGTGGGGTGCTATCGTGTCTATAGAGTGTGTGAGAAGAGGTGCCTGGTTATTCGTCCACTAGAGTGATTGCTGAAGACGTTATTCACCATCCTTTACAGCATGGTCCCTTCCAGTGTCTCCTGATTCCATGCCTCATTTCTAGAAAATAAAATATTTTGTTAAGCAAAATATGCACCCATTTTCCTTCATGGAGGCTTGCCACCTTCCCTGTAGCACTGCTAGCAATCAGAATTTAGGCCATCCTGCCTCTAGGACACATAAATTTCTTGAGCTGTCTCCTCTTCTTTCCCTCTCTTCTCCTTCTCTCTCTTTCTCTTCTGTCACCCACCTTTCTCTCTGGTCCGAGGGAACCTTCTGGTGTGATTGAACCCATTTGATAGCTTCACTTGAACTTCATGCACAATAAACAAGGATCCTGAGTTTGGTTCCCCAACTGCTACTTCTCCAATGTTCCCCATCGCAGAAAAGGGCCCTTCCTCACATTCACAAGCCCAAAATGTGGAAGTCATCCTTGATTCCTGCCTTTTTCTCACCCTCTTTGTGCCAAGTCTCTACATGTTCACCTTCAAATCCAGTTCTTACTTTTCTCCTGCTTTGTTTTGTATCGCACTGAGGCTGATGGATGCCGGCTGCACTTTCCCAGGTCCCCGGCAGCCAACTTCCAGCTCAGAAGCATTGGCACAGATTCAGGGAAGGAAAAAGAGAGAATCCAGGATATTTTCCTCTTCCCTCTTTGCTCCGAAAAGCTTCTTTTTTTTTTTTTTTTTTTTTTTTTTTTTTTTTTTTTTTTTTTTTTGAGACGGAGTCTTGCTCTGTCACCAGGCTGGAGTGCAGTGATGCAGTCTCAGCTCACTGCAACCTCCACCTCCTGGGTTCAAGCTATCCTTGTGCCTCAGCCTCCCGAGTAGCTGGGACCACAGGCATGTGCCATCATGCCCGGCTACCTTTTGTATTTTTAGTTGAGACGGGGTTTCACCATGGCCAGGATAGTCTCAATCTCTTGACCTCGTGATCCGCCCGCCTTGGCCTCAGAAAGTGCTGGGATTACAGGCGTGAGCCACCGCACCTGGCCCCAAAAAGCTTCTTAAGTGAGCCTCAGTAGTGGCTCCCCCTCCAGCCTCCCAGTGGACCAGGCTTCCATGTTCCAGTTTCTGTCACTTGGCCTTGGCTTCCAGGCTCTGATAATGTCACTTCCTCACTTCCTTCCTCCACCATAAGGACATAATCTCTAGGAAATCTCTCCATCCTCTATGGCACTTGACTCTTCTATCACTCGTGTAATTAATTTCTTCTTAAATTCCCTCCTTTGCATCTTAATGTCAGAGTAATATCTAATATTCATGCTTACACATATCACTGGCTAGGGAAATGGGATTGACACAATTGGCTTACATCTGTTCACACTCATCCTCTGGGACTAAGGAATTCCTCATAAAGCTGTTAGTTGCTGGTATGGTCTGAATGTTTGTATCCCCTCAAATTTATATGTTAAAATCCTAACCCCAGGGTGAGAGTATTAGAAGATGAGCACTTAGGGAGGTGAGTAAACCATAAGGGCTGAGCCCTTATGAATGGGATAGTTGGCCTTATAAAGAGAACCCGGAGAGATGCTTGCCTCTTCTACCATGTGAGAATACAGGGAAAAGGCGCCATCTATGAACCAGAAAGTGCGCACTCACCAGACAATCTGCTAGTTCCTCAGACTTCCCAACCTTCAAAACTGTGAGGAATAAATTTCTGTTGTTTATGACCTACACAGCTTATGGTATTTTGTTATAGTAACCTGAACAAGCCAACACAGTTTCCTCATGTTCATTTCCCCCTTTCATTTATTTATCCCCAGCGCATAGTTTCACTATTTCTCAATCCAAAAAGGAAAAAGACAAAGATACCCACTCAGTTTATGTCTCTATATATTTGGATGTGTTAGTAAGTATTCTGAGAACTTTTTCTACTCACTGAAAGGCTTCTGGGGGTGGGAGTGAGGTTAGAAACTGATACTTGCCTTGCTTTGTATTTTGCTCAAGAATTTTATCTTTTTCTTGGTTGTCATTTTTCGAAATGTACTTTAGTAGAGTATACTCTCATTTGTTGTAAGTGGAAAATATGCTAGATTTAAAATGCTTTTTCTCATATCGTATTGGGAAAGATAAATTCTGTGAGGAAGTTTCTATTGACCATCTTAATGCAGACGTCAAATGATATTTACACAAAATTTAATAATAGACGACAGTAAACCATATTGTATAGGGATTCATTGTTTAGTGATAAGCTGTTTAAAAAATCATGGAGTTGAATACTTTCAATGTTAGGATGCGGTCACTCTTGGGGGAAGAAACTATTGTGCTTCGGAAGGAACCCAGACTAGGAGTCCTTCTGGGAGCTGACAGTGTTCTGTTTCTTGATTAGATGGGAAAGACATGATCTGTGCTTTACGATTATTTACTAAGTTCTTCATATTGCTTTACATATTTTTTCCTGTACATTTTATATTTCAAAATTGAAAAAAGATTTAAAAATTAATAATAGCTGGACACTGTAGGAAATTATTCCTTAAAAGAAATCAGATTATGCTGCTCACATGCTTAACAGTTTCTAAGAATATTCCAATGCAGAATGAGATCCAGCCTCCTTACTGTGGACCCCAAAACTTTACAAGATATGGAGCCCACCCAACTCCCCAACTTCTCTCCTATGTCTCACCCCTCATTCTCTAAGCCCCTACCACACTAGCCTTAAATTCCTCGAAGACATCAAACTAAGGACCACTTCAAGGTTCTTGTATAATATTTTCTGTTTCCTCTGCTTAGTGTTTTTTTTTCCTAAGCTTTTCACAAAACTTGTGCTACCTCAGATGTCTTATTTAGCTCCCAGTTTATCATCACTCAGGTGCCTTCCCTTAATATATGATTTATGTTAATATTCCCAGTCCTACCCCAACTCATCTCTCTGTCATAGAGGTAAGTATATGAAATCCTGCATAGAATATTCTGCATCCTATTCTACATATGATGTTGTATATTATCTTGCAATTATCTTTTTCATGGGTTCACTTGTTTATTGATACCCTCTGTTAGAATATGAACCCCATAAGAGTAGAAAAAGTTTTCATATTGTGTATTGTTTTTATCTCCAGAGCCTAAAAATGTACTGGGCAAGTAGTAGGTGCTTGTTTGTTGAATATTTGCTGTATATCCCCAATGGGTTTAAATCAGGGGTTTAAACCCATCATCAGTGCCCACAGGGCCAAGGCAAATAACATAAGTGAGTGAAGGAAAGGATGGTGGTGGAAGCTGAGAGAACTAGAGAGCATGAAACCCATGTGAGGCTGCAGCTTCTACTCAGCCCTGGCTTCCCGTGCCTGGAGGAAAGCAGTAGCCCAGTGTGGCTACATCTAATTTTGCAGATAAATCAGAAATCCAGCTATCTATGTCAAAAGTGCCAAATTATTAAATGTTAGCTTAAGTTTTTAAAAAACCAACATGAACCCAATAAAACATATCTGTGGGCCTAATTTAGCTGTGAGGTGTCTGCTGGTTTGAGATCTGGTTTAAGAAGTAGGAAAGAAATGGCCAGTCATAAACGTCCACCGGGGCAAAGAAGTCTGGAGTCCTTTCAGACTGAACAGAGGAAAGGGAAAGAGGAAAAGAAGGGTAAAATAAAACTTAGATTGGCATCTCAATATTATACTGCTACAAGGTTTTTCTGAGTGATATTCTTTGGGACTTTTTGGTTAAATGAAGGTCATAAGATATGTTTTCAAAAAAGGAGCAAGAAGACATTGTTTTATTTGGCTTTTATGAATAAAACAGCACCAAATAATATCTTGAGGAAGAGAGTATTGATGAGAATAGAGGGACTCCTTCTTCATAAAGCCTGACAAAGAGCAGAAATCTATTACAGACAATCCATGGAAATATTTCAAGTAGACAAAGCAAAGAGAATAGAAATTGGGCGGACTTTGATTTAGAGATAGATGCACAGATAAACTGGAGTAGCTTGCATGGGAAAATTGGTCAAATAATGATATCATTCAAGAAAAACCTTTACTCTTTTTGACCTATGACTATTTTGATTAATTAGCAAAGTCTTGATCTGTACATTTAGGTACAAACTGTATCTATTCTATGAATATCAAATATGATTCTACTTTGTATATTATCAAGTAGATAAGACTAATTATCTACAAAGGCTATCAGTTTCCATGGGAAAGAAAAATAGAATTATTTATCAAAAGCCTGAAGTTTTAATAGAAGTTCTCAGTAAAGATCAAATCTTTCAGATAATGAATGGAAGAAATTACAGCCCTACTTATAGGAGTGGGTCCTGAGATTGCTTTCTAGTTAACAGATGACTAGAAATACTTTCATTTGATGGCAAAAAGTGCCTGCCATAGAGAAACCTACAGTCCAAAAATAACCAGGAAGATTTGATTTTAGTGATGGCTCAACAATATAAACACTGACAATAAAATTTGAACATTAGAGGAGGAAAACTTACACTGAAACTCAGTGGGTAAGAATCAGACTAAAAACAGGAAAGAAGGGAATATCAGAAAGGGAAGAACACTGCTGGGTATGGTGTGGAAATAGATTGTGGGAGGGGAAGGAAAAGGAATAGCAAAGTAAAAAACAACAACAGAAATGAAAACAAAAACAAAAGTAGAAAGGAAGCCATAAGAAAGGAAAATAAAAGGCGAGAGGGACCGGGTAGGCAAAGTTATAAAGTCGCAGGAAAGTGTTCGACCTCAGATCTGGGGACTCTCATAAATTTTGCAATGAGGCATGTGGTTGGAGACACAGGAGGTCCTTCTGCAGAATGTATAGTTGGAACAAAGTTTTTCTTCTAAAAAGTTGTTTTCTCATCATCTAAGCTAACTTCTGAGTTCTGCTGCCTCTTTTACTTGAATTTCTTTTCCCAATAAAAAGCCTTTTGAGTTGGTGGGCGACCAAGAAACAATTGATAATAGATTTGGGTGCCCAGAGTTTCAATTTTCTAACTTCAGCTTCTGCAAGGTAGAGGACTTTTCCTAAGGGGGAGCCTGATTTATGTGACAAAGAACTTTCTGAGATTGCCCTTAAAAGATCTTCCACGGGGGAGCACTGGCCCCTCACTGCACTTTGGGACCATAGGGTCACTGGAGCACAAAAAAAATCCATTAATTATAATCACAAATGTCCACTTCTTAAATCTTGCTTATTTTATCCTGAATTGCTAATACTACATCTAAAAGCATTGTTTGACAGATCCCATACGGTACTTTACTGCATGTTTTACTCTCCATAGGGCACCCAGCAGACCATATAACCATAAAGATGAACTAAAAATTTGATCAGTGCATAGGGAAAACTTAAATGTCATGCAAGAAACACACACAAAAAAACAATAAAAATACCATGTAGAGGACTATTGTAGCGATAAAGCAACTTTCAAAAGAAGACAACAAGGTAGAAGAATTTACTTTACAATATACTTCTATTTATCTTATTATTTTATTTTATTTTATTTTTGAGACAGAGTCTTGCTCTGTCACTCAGGCTGGAGTGCAGTGGCACAATTTTGGATCAACTTCCACCCCTGGATTCAAGCAATTCTTGTGCCTCAGTCTCCTGAGTAGCTGGGATTATAGGTATGCACAACCATGCCTGACTAATTTTTGTGTTTTTAGTAGAGACGGGATTTCGCCATGTTGGCCAGGCTGGTCTCAAACTCCTGACCTCAAGTGATCTGCCCTCTTTGACCTCCCAAAGTGCTGGACTTACAGAAATAATATACTTCTAAATTGCCAAATTAATAAATGCTTATTGTAAAAAACAGATCTGAGTGATACAGAGGATATACGCTACCAGAACTGCGAACAGCTCTGTGCAGGTATAAACATGCATACCTCAAGTCTCTCTACTAGCCCCACACCCCTCTCCCAGCTCCAAAGTCTGACCTCTCACCAGCATACATAGAGGAAGAAGAGATTTTTCTTTTCTTTTCTTTTTTTGAGACAGAGTCTTGCTCTGTCGTCAGGTGCCAGGCTGGAGTGCAGTGGCGCGATCTCGTCTCACTGCAACCTCCGCCTCCCAGTTTGAAGCAATTCTCCTGCCTCAGCCTCCCAAGTAGCTGGGACTACAGGCGCACGCCACCACGCCCAGCTAATTTTTGTGTTATCAGTAGAGACGGGGTTTCACCAAGTTGGCCAGGATGTTCTCGATCTTTGACCTTGTGATCCGCCCGCCTCGGCCTCCCAAAGTGCTGGGATTACAGGCGTGAGCCACCGCGCCCGGCGAAGAGATTTTTCTTAATGAAGGTTATTTTAGAGAAACATCCAGTCAGCAGAGTATCTTAATGTCTTGTGCTCCTAGCTAGAGCACAGTCATGTGACTGCTAGTCGTGCTCTGGAGCCCTTAGATAACCTTCAACAGGAGGCTCATTACCCTCCACACACGAGCCACACAGGGACTCATGTGGAGTAGGCTACATGTTCCTTTTACCCTGTCTCCTTGTCCTCCACGGTGCTACCGCAAAGGTTGTAGATGGTACTGAACTGTGATGCTATATGCTAAATATAACTTTCTCTAAGGCTTAGGGAAAGCAGCATCGAGGTAATCAAAACCTTCAGAGGAACTCTTCACCTGCAAGACTCAGTTCCTAATCTCCTTCCCTTAACTTCATATTTTAACTCCCTTGAAAATACCTTCTTCTAACCTCCACCATGGAATTCTCTCTCTTTTTTTTTTTTTTTAATAAAGAAAACGTCACACTCTTACAATTTAGTTGTTCATCACAATTTAGTTGTACAGTAATGCTTTCTGGGAAACCATAGCAGGACAATCAGTGATAGTTGTTAACATACAAAATCCCACACAACAAGCCAGGTGGAGAGGGAGTAGCTGGGCACTCCAAATTTAGCCCTTTAAAGATTACTAATGTAAATCAAGTATGTCTGTTTATTTTTATAAATTTTCATTAATAAAGGGTCATATTATGATTCAGGTTTAGATAAGTTGATTACAGACTAATAGGGAAAGTTTCACATTAAGTATTCAGACACCCCCCCCACACACACACACACAGAAGCATACATATGCATTCGAGTAAAATGCAAATTCACAGAGACTGTACAGTGTGAACCAACCAGGAGAAATAGAAGATAGTCTTAACTTTCTCAAAATTTGCAAGGTGTATTTTTCACTCTGAAGTTATTAATTTACATTATTTTGTAGTACAAAGTTCATTGCTTTCCTTCTTTCTCAAATCCCCTTAATTCTCCAACCCTTGCAAAATTGGGCTCCTTCAACTGGAAAATAAAAATAAAACTCTAAGTCCCCAAACTGAATGGACTCCTTCTTGTCTAAGGGAACCCTAGAGAAACCTTAAAAACTCAGTTCCCAGCCATGATGGAATGGAGGGTCAGACAAGTCTCCCATGTTAACCCTCTCCCTCTTTAACCACCATTAGACTTCCTTTTCTCAGCATTAAGCAGGAACCAACCCTTTCAAAAGAGTTTCTTTACTGCTGATTTCAACGAAATGCCTGATGCTGCAGCCATATTCTCCTTCCTATTCGCGGTTTTAACACAACTGAGCAGGATTCATTCCTTATAGGAGACTACCAAGCACAGAATGATTCTGGCCAGTCCATGGAGCTGTGCATGGCAAACTTGTGTCTTTCGTTTCACCTTTTGACATAGAGAACCTAATTTTAACACATTTAAATGTTAAATCTCCACTCCAAAGTGAACATGGGATGTATACAATATACATGCTTGCTTACTATCATGCACAAACCCCCTTCATGAATATTCATTGCTTCTCCCATAACCTGATGAATATGTATGCTTAGACAGCTCATTCAGCCTAAATTGCTGTCTCACCCTTTCTCCTTCGAAATGCCTGCTTTCAGTTTCTTTTCTTTTCTGTTTTTTAATAAACTGAACAAATTGACATTGTTTATTTGAGTGTAGTTTTTTTTTTAATTATTATATTTTAAGCTCGGGGGTCCATGTGCAGATCGTGCAGGATTGTTACATAGGTATACACGTGCCATGGTGGTTTGTTGCATCCATCTCCCCGTCACCTACATCAGATATTTCTCCTAATATTAGTCCTCCCCAATCTCCCCACCCTGTGCTATCCCTTCCCTAGCCCTCCCACCCGCCAACAGACCCCAGTGTGTGATGTTCCCCTCCCTGTGTCCACGTGTTCTCATTGTTCAACACCCACTTATGAGTGAGAACATGCAGTGTTTGGTTTTCTGTTCTTGTGTCAGTTTGCTGGGAATGATGGTTTCCAGCTTCATCCACGTCCCCCAGTTTCTACCAGAGGCTACACTGCAGGCTCCAACCCTTCGTAAGAAATAAAGCCATCTCTTCCAAATTTGTAGATCTCATGTTTTTAAGCTGGTGATACCTATGGGAAAAAGAAAGGGACCCAATAAAGAGCAAAATCTCACTTAAAGGCTGTGCCTTTCTATGCAATTAAAAATTAAGTTGGTGTATAATAATTCAGTTAAATTCTTAGTTAAGAATTTTCTGTTTGAGGAAGGTAAAAAGACGAATTTTATTCTTCCAGTTACAGCTACATTCGTTGATAAGTAATATTCTGTTTTGCTACATGATTAACATGGTACACATTCTACAAACTGTTGGGGTATACATTTGAGGAAAAATGAAATAGGGTCATTATTCTTGACAAAATGAACTCTTATAAATTATAAGAAAAAGATTTCTAATAGCTAAATGGGCAAAAGACCAATATCATTTTAAACAGAAAACTAAATAAAATAGAAATATCTTCATTTTATAAATAAATATCAAAATAGAGTAACAAGATATCACTGCTATCCATCACATTTGCAAAACTTGTTTTTTGTGGTAGTCCTGATGGCAGTGTGTAGTCTTGTTAGAAGTATAATACAGTAGGACTGATTTGAAATGTAGCTTAGCAATATGTAACAAGATGCTTTCTTTCAGTATTTTAATTTATTAATATCTTCTAAGTAAATAAAACTATTGATAAGATCCATTCATGAAAATACTTATTTCAATAGTATTTAGACTATCGAAAATTTAGAACCAAATTGTAAAACATTAGGGCACAATACAATTATGTTATGACACATACATGCCATGAAGAATTATGTAAACTTTAAAAATGTTTATGGAACTTCTTATTACTAACATAGGTCAGGATATATGATATAATGCTTAGTGAAAATTTAAGATATAAGCGGATTTTAACAAGATAAGCATGTGTGGATTGATAAACAGTAACAGTAGCTAATTCTAGTGATTTAGGGGTTGAAGACTCAATACTATTTTTGTCCTTTATTGTTTTTTCCAAATTTTTCTATAATGGCCATGTGTTACTGTATTAGGTTTCTTCAGAGGGACAGAACTAATGGAATATTTGAAGGGGAGTTTATGAAGTATTAACTCGTGGGATCGTAAGGTCCCACAATAGGTTGTCTGCAGATTGAGGAGCAAGGAGAGCCAGTTCAAGTTCCAAAACTGAAGAACTTGGAGTCTGCTGTTTGAGGACAGGAAGCATCCAGCGTGGGAGAAAGATGTAGGCTGGGAAGCTAAGCCAGTCTCTCTTTTCACATTTTTCTGCCTGTTTATATTCTAGCCGAGGTGGCAGCTAAGTGGATGGTGCCAACCCAGATTGAGGGTGGGTCTGCCTTTCCCAGCCACTGACTCAAATGTTAATCTCCTTTGGCAACACCCTCATGGACACATCCAGGATCAATACTCTGTATTCTTCAATCTAATCAAATTGACACTCATTGTTAACCATCACAATTACTTTTATCATCAGAAAAATAAATATTTACATTTCAAAACTGCACCGTGTTAATGCGTTAGGTATACACAAAATATCAATGACAGAGAAAAAGAAGAAATTAAAAGCTGATCTAAGAGCTTTCTAACTCTAAAGCCAGTGTGTTTTCAACACATAGAAACTATGATTTGAAATCATAGTTTCAAATGATTCAAAACTATATCTAAATATTCCATCTTGGAATAAACCACATAAATTTTACCTGTATATGCCTATTGAGACACCTTGGAGTGAGAGTTTCTAAGTCCAATTACCTGCATGGAGAAAAATAGTATCTATCCATACTTTCGTTATAGTTTACTCAGAAAAATATATTATTACCATCAAAGTTACAGTGCCTTAGGGACTTATATTAGAACAGTATCTCACTATGATACAAAAGTATGTTTGTCTTTCTAATGTTAGATATAATCTAGTGATTTCCTTTCGAACGTTAATTAACACTGATATGTACCTTATCAGATACATCAATAGAAAACAATTCACATCATCAGGTCATTTTAAAAGCATAAGGTAAATCTAAAACTATGTAAATGAAGTAAAATATGCCCCCTAAGAAGAGGTTTTATAATAATTCAGATTTACGTAAGTTGATGCTAGATTCTTAAGCGAAGCTTTCACATTAAGCAGACTGGATAAGTCCTATTTAATTAAACCTGGAAGTCTTTTGGCAAATTCAGTGATTAGGCAGTTAACATATTAATGCTTCACGGGCAGACTACAGAATGAATTCAGCATTTATGAAAACAAGAAGTACAATGTGAACTGAAAAAGTAGAAAATTCCCTAGATCCTTTCATTCGAAGGGCAAAGAGCCAAAGGAGAAGCTCATGGAAGCTGTACTTGACATTAGCGCTCCTTACAGGAAACCAAAAAAAATTCATGTATTTATTTCTTAGGCTAAATAGATTTGCCCTTCAAGATGTTTTCTAATATCATGTAGCAGCTGAGAATGTAAATTATAACAAAACTTTGCTAAATAAAATTAATAAGAGGTCATTGTTTTGGACTCAGTTCTTCCACTAGACCCCAACAGACCAAACCAGAATGCAGTCACTCAGGCTAAGTGACACATAATCAAAGGAAAGAGGAAAATCCCTAAACCGACCTGTTTTCCCTCAAGCAGGAGATTTCCAGCAGCTGGTCAAAAAGGGCTCAGTCAACATGAGCCAGCATGATAAGGAAGTCACCTCTTCTTTAACCCTAATTAGGAAAGAAACCTAACTGACTTGTTAACCAATTCACTTTCCTAGTGCCTGTTCAAGCTACTTTACAAAAACTGACCATTCTGTTATGCCCAGCAGAGCATCTGTCTATTTTTATAGATAGAATGCTGACGAATTCATGAAATCGCTAATAAAACCCAGTTAAACCTTTAAACTCAATTTTTTGAAATTTTGTTTTTTGACAGTTCTATTTGGCAAAAGTAGAGATATTTTCTCATTTTAATTACTTAGCAAGTAATTAGACCAAACAATGAGAAAACTATATCAAAATATAGTCTCACAATGGATAAATCTTATTGAGCTTTTATCCTAGGACCTGGAGATGCAGCAATAACATAAGAAAACACTCCCTTTCTCAAGGCACTGATGTTCTGGTGGGGGAGCACATAATAAGTAAAGAAGAAATACATAGTATAAATTCAGGAAATAACATGTGCTATGAAGAAAAACAAGGCAGGATAAAGGATGAGGGTAACAACATATGGTTGTGTGAGGACCTGCTTAGGATGGAGTGCATCAGAAAGGCCTCACACAGGAGGTTCAATTTAAGCAAAGTTTAGAAGGCAGGCAGGAAAGAAACCATGATATTATCCAAAGGAAGGATGTTCCAAGAAGAGGGAAGACTAATTGACAAGATTCAAAGTGGAAAGAAGCTTGACACATTTGAAAGAGACCAAGAATGGCTGAAGTAGGGTGATCAGGGAAGAATGAAAGAGAGATGGAAGAGTCAGGCAGGAGCTAGATCATTTGGGACCTTAAATGTGCAATTTGGATTTTACTCAAAATGCATTGGGAAACAATTGGAAGGCTTTGAGAGGGGGAATGATGGGATCTTACTGATGTGGATGGGCTGTGTCCCAACCCAAAACTCATCTTGAATTCCCACGTGTTGTGGGAGGGGCCTGGTGGGAGGTAGTTGAATCATGGGGGCAGTTTTTCTTGTGCTGTTCTCATGATAGTGAATGGGTCTCATGAGATCTGATGGTTTTAAAAATGGAAGTTTCTGTGCACAAGCTCTCCTCCATTGTTTGCCATCATGTGAGACATGCTTTTTACTTTCTGCCATGATTGTGAGGCTTCCCCAGCTACATGGAAATGTAAGTCTATTAAACCTCTTTCTTTTGTATATTGCTCAGTCTCAGGTATGTCTTTACCAGCAGCATGAAAATGGACTAACAGTAAATTGGTACCAGTAGAGTTGGGTGTTGCTGTAGATACTCAAAAGTGTGGAAGTGACTGGAACTGCATAAGTGGCAGGGGTTAGAACAGCTTGGAGGGCTCAGAATAAGACAGGAAAATGTGAGAAAGTTTGGAACTTCCTAAAGACTTGTTGAATGGCTTTGCCTAAAATGCTGATAATGATATGGACAATGAAATCCAGGTTGAGGTGGTCTCAGATGGAGATGAGGACCTTGTTGGGAACTGGAACAAGGGTGACTCTTGTTATGTTTTAGCAGAGAGACTGGCAGCATTTTGCCCCTGCCCTAGAGATTTGTGAAACTTTGAAATTGAGAGAGATGATTTAGGGTATCTGGTAGAAGATATTGCTAAGCACCAAAGCATTCAAGAAGTGACTTGGGTGCTGTTAAAGGCATTCAGTTTTTAAAAAGAATCAGCATGAAAAGTCAGAAAATTTGCAGCCTGACAATGCGATAGAAAGGAAAATCCCATTTTCTGAGGAGAAATTCAAGCTGGCTGCAGAAATCTCCATAAGTAATGAGAAGCCTCCCCAAGACAATGGAGAAAATGTCTCCAGGGCATGTAAGAGGTCTTCATGGCAGCCCCTCCCAGCACAGGCTAGGAGGCCTAGGAGGAAAATATGGTTTCATAGGCTAGGCCCAGGGTCCTGTTCTGTGTTTAGCCTAGGGACTTGGTGCTCTGCATCCCAGCCACTCCAGCCATGGCTGAAAGGAGCCAAGACTGTTCAAGCCCCAAGCCTTGGCAGCTTCCATGTGGTGTTGAGTTGTAGGTGCATAGACATCAAGAATTGAGGCTTGGGAATCCCTGCCTAGATTTCAGAGGATGTAAGGAAATGCCTGGATGCCCAGGAAGAAGTATGCTGCTGGGGTGGGGGCCTCATGGGAGAACCTCTGCTGGGGCAGTGCAGAAGGGAAATGTAGGGTTGGAGCTCCCATACAGAGTCCCTACTGGGGCACCACCTAGTGGAGCTGTGAGAGGAGGCCCACCATCCTCCAGACCCCAGAATGGTAGATCCACCAACAGCTTGCACCACGTGCCTAGAAAAACTATGGACGCTCAATGCCAGTCTGTGGAAGCAGCCAGGATCCTGGAAAGCCACACAGACAGACCTGCCCACGGCCATGGGAGCTCTCCTCTTGCATCAGAGTGACATGGACATGAGACATTAAGTCAAATAAGGTAATTTTGGAGCTTTAAGATTTGACTGCCCCACTGGATTTCCAATTCTCATGGGGCCTGTAGCCACATTGTTTTGATGAATTTCTCCCATTTGGAACATCTGTATTTACCCAATGCCTGTACCCTCACTGTATCTAGGAAATAACTCACTTGCTTTTGATTTTACAGGTTCATAATCAGAAGAGATTTGCCTTGTCTCAGATGATACCTTGGACTATGGACTTTTGAGTTAATGCTGAAATGAGTTAAGACTTTGGGGGACTGTTGGGAAGGCATGACTGGTTTTGAAATGTGAGGACATGAGATTTGAGAGGGGCCAGGGATGAAATGATATAGTTTGACTGTGTCCCCACCCAAATCTCATCTTGAATTCCCACATGTTATAGGAGGGACCTGGTGGGAGGTGATTGAATCATGGAGGTAGACACCCCATGCTGTTCTCGAGAAAGTGAATAAGTCTCATGAGATCTGATGGTTTTAAAAACAGGAGTCTCCCTGCACAAGCTCTCTTCTCTTGTCTGCCACCATGTGAGACATGCTTTTCACTTTCCACCATGATTGTGAGGACTCTCCAGGATGTGGAAATGTAAGTCAATTAAACCTCTTTATTTTGTAAATTTCCGAGGCTTGGGTATGTCTTTATCAGCAGTGTAAAAACAGACAAATACATTGATTTACACTTATTTATGGATACTACGAAGAGAAAAGTTTTTATGGGAACAAGAATGGAAACAGAGACATTAAGAAGTGATTATTTCAATAGTTCAGAAGTGAAATAATAGCGGCTTGGACAAGAGTGATAGAGATGGAGGTGGTGAGGAAGACTTGGGATATAAATTGAGAATAGAGCCAACAGGATGTGCTAATGAAATGAGTTTATCATATGCATTATGAAGAAAAGTCAATAATGATTTCCAACGTTGATAGTGCCATTTACCTAGGTGAGGATTACTAAGAGAAGAGCAGGCTTGGGGGCAAAAGGAAAAGAAGTGGTCAGAAAATCTGTGGGTCATCAGAGTATAGATGGGATGTAAACCCATGGAACCAATTGAGATTGCTTAGGATGTAAGTGTATCTAGAGAAGCTGGCTGAGGACTGAGTGCTGGACCACTTCAATAATTAGAAATTAGATAGATGATGAGGAGCTGTCAGGAGAGGGTGTCTCCAGTGAAGCAAGAGGAAAGCAGGTAGAGAGTGGTATCTGGAAATTTAAGTGAAGAGAGTATTTCCAGGAAAAGGAGTGATGAATCGTGAAGTAAAAGGACAATTTACCATTGCATTTGGAAAACTTGAGGTCAATATTGTCCCCAAGAACAGCAGTAAGCAAAAGGTGAGGGAAAAAGCGTGACTAGAGTAGGTTAAAAGATGATAGGAGTTGAGGAAGTGAAGATAGTAAAAGTAGACAAAATAAACAATTATTTCTGTTACACCTCACTGTGAAGGAAAGCAGAGAAATGGAGTTTTAATTGTTTCGGGACGTGCCACAGTATTAAATATATATATAAATATTATAAAAATATAATATATTATATTATTTCAGTATTAAATAATATTATATTATATATTTATATTATATTATATTATTTCAGTATTAAATAATATAATATACTTTTATAATATTTATATATGTATATTTAATACTGAAAGATACTAGAGCATGTGTGCATGCTGGTGGTAGGAATGATACCATTAGAGAGTAAAGATTCTGTATATGTAAAACCAAACAATACTAAAGTTAAAGATTTTAACTTATTGCT
Organism: Cebus imitator; assembly: GCF_001604975.1. NCBI lineage: Eukaryota > Metazoa > Chordata > Mammalia > Primates > Cebidae > Cebus > Cebus imitator. The sequence continues at coordinate 5,172,928 of NW_016107514.1, read as the reverse complement.
TAATAGTTGATTGTAGAGTTTCTGGTGTGGGTTGATAAAAAGTTTTAGAAATAATGGTGGTGGTTGTACAACATTCTAATTGTGGCTAATACCACTGAAATTACACTTAAAAATGGTTAAAGTGCCAAATGTTATGACATACACATTATTGCAATAAAAAGTTTCAAAGAGAAGTGTAAAAAACTTAAAGCAAACAAAAGACATTTTTAGATAGAAACAAAGTGAATATGCTGTCAGTATCTCTGCACTACAAGAAATGCCAAAGAAAGTTTTTTAGCCTGAAAGGAAGTCATAAAAAATGTAACTCTGAATTGAAAGGAAGGAAAGGAGAAGAAATTGTAAATATGTGGGTAAATATAAAGGGTTGATTTTCTTTCTTAATTTCTTTAAAAGTCAACTGACTAAAGCAAAAATAGTAAAAAATGTATTTGGGGTTGAAAATAGATGCTGAGGTAAAATGCATGGCAAGAGTAGCACAAATGACAGGTTGGGATATAAGTGAAGATTACGTACCTTACTGCTGTAAGGCTTTTATATATAAAATAATGTAATATTTATTATTGACTGTGACAAACTAAGAATGTATATTATATATAACCTCTAGAGAAACCACAAAATGTAATAATACAAGGAGGTAGTTCAAAAAACAGATAGAGAAAATAGAATGAGGCCGGGCACAGTGGCTCACGCCTGTAATCCCAGCACTTTGGGAGGCTGAGGCGGGTGGATCACGAGGTCAAGAGATCAAGACCATCCAGGTCAACATGGTGAAACCCCGTCTCTACTAAAAATAGAAAAGTTAGCTGGGCATGGTGGCGCGCCTGTAGACCCAGCTATTCAGGAGGCTGAGGCAGGACAATTGCTTGAATCCGGGAGGCGGAGGTTGCAGTGAGCCGAGATCACGCCACTGCACTCCTGCCTGGTACCTGGTGACAAAGCAAAACTCTTTCCCAAAAACACAAACAAACCAACAAACAAAAA
>NW_016107514.1:5129487-5171932 GCF_001604975.1 Cebus imitator | reverse complement strand
AAAAAAAAAAAAAAAAAAACCAGAATGAAATTCTAAAAAATAATCCAGAGAAGACAGAAGAAAGATACCCACAAAACAAAACAAATAGAAAACAAAAGCAAGATGATAGTTTAGAACCCCATCATATCAGTAATTAAACCAAAGCAAATAAACTATAGTTAAAAGGCAGATATTGCAGACTAGATTAAACAACAACAAAAAGCAAGATGTAACTATACACAGTTTAAAAGGGATGCACGTGAAATATGAAGACACAGAAAGGTTGAAAGTAAAGAATGAAAAAATATGCAATAAAGACATTGACTGATATGGTGACACCAGTTTGCTATTAGTATCAAAGAAATGAATCTTGAAGACAAGGAATATCATCAGAAATAAAATTATTTCATAATGATAAAAGGATCAATTCATCAAGAAGGTTTAATGACACTAAATATGTATGCTTCTAATAATACAATTTTAGAATACATTAAGCAATATTGGCAGAACGAAAGGAGAAATAGATTTATTTTTGTATATTGCCAGGTTCTGTTTGCTAAGAATTTTTGTGTCTATGAACATATGGATTGGAAAAACTAAATATTGTTAAGACATCATTCTTCCCTAAATTGATGTATAGGCCTGAGGCAATATCATTTAAATTCTAAGCAGATTATTATTGTGTGTGTGCGTGCGTGTGTGTGTGTGTGTGTGTGTGTGTGTGTGTGTGTGATAGAGTCTCACTCTGTTGCCCAGCCTGGAGTGCAATCTTGGCTCGCTGCAACCTTCTCCTCTTGGGTTCCAGTGACTCTCCTGCCTCAGGCCCCTCGAGTAGCTGGGATTACAGGTGTGCACCACCATGCCCGGCTGATTTTTGTATTTTTAGTAGAGACCAGTTTTACTATGTTGGCTGGGCTGGTCTTGAACTCCTGACCTCAGGTGATCTGCCCACGTCAGCCTCTCAAAGTGATGGGATTATAGGCAAGAGCCACTCCACCTGGCCTTTAAAAATTTTTTTAATGTGGTAGAAACTGATAGCAAAACATAAACTTTATATGAAAATGCAAAGGACCTGAAATATAATCTTAAAAAATAAGAATAAAATTGTAGTGGTTATACTGACTCCAAAACTTACTAACTTATTAAAAAGCTATATAATCAAAATAGTAAGGTATTGACAAAATATGAATAAGTCAATAAAGCTGGATAGACAGACCAAAAATAAACATAAATTTTTTAAAAGTCAATTGACTTTTGACAAGGTACTGAGACAATTCAATAGAGAAGGGACAGTCTTTTAAGAAATGTCCCTGTAACGACAGGATTTTTGCAAGGAAAAAAATATGAATCTTAGCTCCTTGTTATGTAATACATAAATATCAATGTAAAATGAATGACTGGACTAAACTAAAAAGCTTAAACTATAAAGCTTCTAGGAAAAATAACAGGAAAAAATCTTTAAGACTTTCTGATACGCAGAGGTTTCTTAGAACTTTAAAAGCATTAAGCATAAAAAAAGATACAGTGTAATTTATAAATATTAAAGACTTCTCTCAATGAAACACTGATGTGAGCTAAAGACTGTGGAAACATTTGCTACATGTAAGGACTTGTTTCTGAGTTATATAGAGATTTATGATACTAAGAAACAATAATTTAAAAAATCAACAACCCAGTTTTTAAAACTTGGGCAGAAAATTTTAAGACAATTAAAAACAGAATATATTAATAGCCAATAAACACCGAAAATACTCCCAACATCACTAGTCTTTAGGGAAATATAAATTAAAATCACCATGACATGCCACTCCCTGTATACTAGAGTGGTTAAAGTTTATAAAACCAATAATACCAAGTGTTGACAAGAATGTGGCCCAAGAGAGACTCTCATACCTTGGTGGTGGCAGTGTGCAATGGCATGACTACTTGGAAAAGTTTATAGTTTCTTGTAAAGCTAAACATACACAATCCCATGACCCAGCAATTTCACTCCTAGTTTTTTTTATCCAAGAGAAATGAAAACACACTTGTTAGCATTGGTTCTGACTTCTTTAAATGACATTTTCATAAACATACTTTCTAAAGGATTAATCCATAATTCCTGTCGCCATTTCTTTACCTCTCATTTCCTCCTCAAATCACTGTTATCACATATCATTCTTACTACTCCCCTGAAATTGCTTTGGCAACACTGACTGGCAGCCTCAGTAAATGCCAAATGCAATGTTCACTCTGCAATCATAGTTTTATTCAATTTCACCGCCGTCATTGTTTTACTCAATTTCACTGCATGTGGCATTATTGACCACGTTCCCTGCTTGAAATTTTCCTTCCTTGGTTTACTGAGTATATTCTTACCACTTTGTTTTCCCGACTACTTCCTTTTATTGTTCTTTGTTGGATTCATTTACTCTACTAACTTTTCTCATTAAATATTGGTGTTATTAAGATTTTAGGGTTTTTTCCTTATATTATACGGCCATCTGCCACATAATGACGTTTCAGTAAACAATGAACTGCATATAACTGTTATCCCAAAAGATTGTAATACCGTATTTTTACTGTACCTTTTCTGTTTAGATATGTTCAGATATACAAATACTGAACACTGTGTTATAACTACTTATAATGTTCAGCACAGTAACATGCTGTACAGCTTTGTAGCCCAGGAGGGGTAGGCGATAGCATCTAGCCCAGGTGTGTAGTAGTCTACTTAATCCTGCCCTTATTAATTGGAATTTTACTAATTATGGAAGGAATCTGATTAAGTATAATCATATTGTTAATTAATCAAAATATAATTAATTAAAAATTATTATATTATTCATATATAAATATAATCTACAATTAATTATATTGCTAATTAATTAGTTATAATATTATAATCAGATTCCTTCCATAGACATTTTCAAACTGAAGATAAAGGAAGAGAATATCTTTCCTCTCAGGTCAGTAAAACTTCTTTCAGCCATCCCTGTTCTTCCACCTTATGGATGGTCTTATCTGAGAATCAGAATTTGGCCCACAGAGAGGAGAAGAGATGAGAAAAGGAAAAATTAAGAGTCCTGAGTTGGTGCTTCCAACGATTTATCCTACCCTTCCCAAGGTTTAACTAGGTAGGTTCACAGAATTCCTCTTTCACCAGATTGAATTGGTTTTTCATCTGTAACATAAGAAGGCCTAACTATAATAGCCATACTTTTAACCATCCATTTCTTTTTGATTTTTGACACATAATAATTGTACATAATTATGGGGTACATAGTGATGTCTCAATAAATGTAATGTATCATGATCAGATCAGGATAATTAGTATATCCATCATCTCAACATTTATAATTTCTTTGTCTAGAGGACATTCAATAACCTCCTTCTAGTTACCTGAAACTATACATTACTGTTAACCATGGTCATCCTTTGGTGCTACTGAACACCAGAACTTACTTCTCCTATCTAGCTGTATTTTTGTATCCTTTAACTAATCTGTCCCTATCCTCTCCTTCTCTTTACCCTTCCCAGCCTCTAGCATCCTTTGTTCTACTTTTTACTTTAATGAGATCAACCTTTTGTAGCTTCCACATGGGTGGAAGGACATGAGTGAGGACATGTGGTGTTCAATTTTTTGTTCCTGGCTTATTTCATTTAATGTCATGTCTTCCAGCTTCATCCATGTTGTTGCAAATGGCAGAATTTCATTCTTCTTATGACTGAAGAGTATTCCGTTGTATATATAAACTACATTTTCTTTATCCACTCATCTGCTGTTGGGAACCTAGGTTAATTCCTTATCTTGGCTATTGTGAATACTGCTGCAATAAACATGGATGTGCAGATGCAGATGTGTCTTTGATATAATGATTTCCTTTCCTTTGGATAAATTCCAATAGTGGAATGGTTGGATCGTATGGTAGTTTTATATATATATATATATATATATATATATTTTTTTTTTTTTTTTTTTTTTNCTGATTTCTTTTCGTTTGGGTATATACCCAGTAATGGGATTGCTGGATCATATGGTAGTTTTATTTTTAATTTTTTGAGGAAACTTCATTCTGTTCTATATAGTGGCTGTACTAATTTACATTCCCACCAACAGTGTGTAAGAGTTCCTTTTTCTCTGCATCCTCAGCAGTATTTATTTTTTTGTCTTTTTGATAATAGCCATCTTAACTGAGGTGAGATGATACCTCATTGTGGTTTTGATTTGCATTTCCCTGATGATTAGTGATGTTGAGCATAGTCTCATATATTTGTTGGTCATTTTTATATCTTCTTTTGAGGAACGTCTGTTCATTTGTCCATTTTTTAATAGAATTTTTTTTTTACTGTTGAGACGGTTCAGGTCCTCGTATATTCTAGATATTAATATCCTGTTGCGTGAATAGCAAACAAATATTTTCTCCAATATTTTAGGTTGTCTTTTCACTCTGTTGACTGTTTCCTTTACCATGCAGAAGCTTTTCAGTTTGACATAATCTCATTTGTTTATTTTTGTGTTTGTTGCCTAAGCTTGAGGAAATTATTCATCAAATCATTTCCCAGACCAATGTTCCTGAAGTATTCCCCCTATGTTTTCTTCCAGCAGTTTTATGTTTTTGGGTCTTGCATTTAGTTCTTTGGTCATTCTGAGTTGACTTTCGTATAGAGGATGAGATGGCAGTCTAGTTTCATTCTCCTGTAAATGAATATTCAGTTTTCCTAGAATTATTTATTGAAGAGCTTGTCCTTTTTCCAGTGAGTGTTCTTGGCATCCATACACTTTTTTTTTTTAAGTTAGAACTCATGATTAGAGGGTTCTTTCTAGCTCCTTTCATTGCAATAACAATCATCTTTCGGTATTCAACCCAGGTGTCACCACCTCTGAGACACTTTGTCTAAAATCCTTAACATCAGACACAATTTGTTGAATGTATCAAGAAGTAATGAACTGGTCTCATACCAGCTCCTGATATCATTAAGAACGCTTCAGGAGCTAACATTGCATTCATTAAATTAATTACTTTGTACTCATCCAAATATTCTCCGTAATCGCTTCTGTCTTTAGGTCCATAGATATCTACTCAGCCATATATCTTCTTGGCAAGGTTCCCCTATTCTCCTCTATTAATGAAGTTTAGCTTCCCTATTAAGTGTTTCATACAATGTTTAAAAAAATCCTTCCTTTATTATGTTCTAATCTTGAATTCTGTCCAAATCTCAGTAATGATTACAAGACTTTATTTACCACCATGTATTAAAAGGTTTACATTATTCCCTGTGATCTTACTATTAAGATATGACTCTGTGGGCCATATGCCTTGAATCTAAATACTTGGCCACTTTTCAATTCTTACGTTACTACTCTGTAGCATCTGAAACTTTAGAACACTGCATCCTTGACACTCCCTCTTCCTTTAGCCTCTATGAGAAAACATTTTTCTCACTCCTGCTTCAAGGCCTTCTTGTTTGTTAACTAACCTGATCAGCTCAGATTCAAGTAGAATTTTAAATTTAACTTTCTTCTATCATGCACTTGAATGAAGAAAGAAACCACGAAAAGAACCAAAGCCTTAAGTTTCAAGTGCTGAAATTTCATAGTGATTAAAGATTTTCTCTTGGTTTCAGATCAGCTAGGGTGAGTTTAATGGGGTTGGTTGTTCTCAGCCTGTTCTGTAATATCCTGAATAAGGATAAATACATGATGCTCCATCTTTTATTTCCCATTTTGGCTCTATACACAGCCGGCTCCATGATTTAATCAGGCAATATGTCCTTAGGGTCCCACTCTGGGTTGTTACTCAGACCCCTACTCCTAACCTACCATTCCCATTAATGCCACCATCACTTACTTTTCAAAATTTTTTCAAGAAGTCTTAACTAATAGCTTTTTCCCTCTCTTATAATACCTACCTACACTTCACAATGCTGAATGAGTTATGCTCATAAAGCATATCCCAATTCAAATAACTTCGTATGCTTCTTTTTGCCTGCAGAATAACATCTATACTCCTTAGGGTGGCATTCAAGGCCCTTCGTCATCTGGTCCTGACTTAGGATGCCCTAGTCATTTTAAATACCCTGTTTTGATCGGGGCAAAAGCTACAAATAATATCTTTTGTTTATTGAGTGATAACTCTGTGCCAAGCACAAATCATCCTTAACGCGGTGGCCACCAGATTTGACCTAAAGCAAGCTTTGTCCTAAGCTGACTCTTGCTCCATCACTCTATCATCCCATCCCAACAACCAGCTTGGTTATTTCACTTCCCTTCTGCTCCAGTCCCTCTGGTTGTGACAGTCTGATTTTTTTGGCATCTCCACTTGCCTGTGCCACATTATTTTTTGGAGTTCCGTCTTCTCCTGATCGTGGCACTTCTCCAACCTTCCTGTTTGTTAACGAACCCTTTGGCTTGTCCCCTGGATGCCCTCCTTAGAATTACTACTGCAGGAAGCCCTGCTGGCAAAGGACCCAGCAACTTGGGCTCTTCTCTGTTCTTTGGCTGTGATACCGGAGGCCCTGGGAATTCTGAACAGAGCCTTCCTGATTTATTATAAAATCATACTCTAGGTTTCCCAGAATCTCAAGTTTAAAAGGAATCCTAAAGTCCTAACAGCACAACCCCTATCACAGTAAAAAGTTCTATATTCTTTCTATTATTTTGCCATTTCTGATAATAGTAGCTCATGTATTTGGAGGCAGATTTCATATCCCTAAGCCTTCTTTTTCTAATCTAAACATCTGAGTTCTTTCATCACCATCTCCAGCCTGATTGATTTCCTCTGGATTAGCTTCATATAATTACTACTCCTTTTACAATGGTTGATGAACAGAATTTTAAAACAATGTTCTGATTATTATCTGACAAGTTTGGACTAGAATAGGATTTTATATTATTTGCAGTTAACTTTTTCCTATTCTTTTTCATGATGCCGGTTGGGATCTTTAAACATCCTTGTTCAGCTGCTTTCAGCTTCTGCCTCATCTCAGATCCAGATCATGACACTGGGATCACAGGAAGCCATACTTCTAACCATGAAGCCAGCAGCTTTCTCCATAGCAATGCACAGGTACACAACACTTTGCTGTGAGTACACCCAGATGCGTTAAGGGCATTTGAGGGTTATCTACATTTCATCCTGCTGATTATAACTCTCATACCTTGTATCTTAGTCACCTAAACTATCTGAATGTCAATGAGTGAGACACGTATTAGAGGGAAAACCTTTAATATATGTTAATTTACTTTTCAGCATTAGTAACAGATTCCTTATCACAGACAACGGATTGACACACATCTGTGTGCCTGGCTACTCTAGCTGAGATTCCCCCACATATGAAACTTAAGCAACTGACCTCTTCACCCAGTGCACATAAGTGCAGCCATTTACTTAGTCATTGTAACTGTTCCACATCTGCCCCAAAGATTCTGATTTCCTCCTGTCTACCACATTCTCCTTATTTAGAGACTTTATGAGAAATAAAAATTATTTAGTTTGCTATAACTTTCTTTTCCCTTTCAAATCCCGGTTCATATGGATCCATTTCTATTTGAAAAGTGTTAGGGTCTTAACAAAGGTCCATGCCAAGCTCCCTATTCTATGCTGTTTGGCAATCTGTCTCCACTCACGAGGACTGCTTAAGAATTAGCAATTTTTTTTTAAGTACGTGGGATATGATTGTCTTCTGTGGTGGGATCACTCACCATCCCCAGAACACACTGGGTCTTTTCTGTCCCCTTTGCCTTTGCTTACAGGTCCTCTGTCTGAAATATCCTGCTTGGTACTGTTCTGTGTGTATGCCTTGACTTCTCAGCCATAGCCAGGGTTCTCTGTTCTCTAAGGTGGGGGCCTGTTATTATATTTCACAGTATTTACTGCAGAACAAGGTACCTTGTGGAAGTTCAGGAAAGACATACTTTCTTTTTCTGAGATAGTCTCACTGTGTTGCCCAGGCTGGAGTGCAGAGGTGGGATCTTGGCTCACTGCAACATCCGCCTCCTAGGTTCAAGCGATTCTTCTGCCTCAGCCTCCTCAGTAGCTGGGATTATAGGCACACACCCCATGTCCAGCTAATTTTTTTTTAACTTTTAGTAGAGATGCCATTTTGCCATGTTGGCCAGGCTGGTCTTAAACTCTTGGACTCAAGTGATCCACCTACCTTGGCCTCCCAAAGTGCTGGGATTACAGACATGAGCCACCACCACTGGCCAGGACATACTTTCTTAATGAATGAATGAGAACACTTTAAAATTTTTTAGTTTCTTCGGTCATGAATACTACGAAACAAATATCTTAATATATATCCCCTATATACTGGTGCCTTCATTTCTATGGTAGAGAGCCCCAGAATGAAATTAATTGTATTTTAAATAATAGATGTTGTTAGATGCCTTTCCCAAAAGGCTATGATACACATTCCTCCCAGTCATATATGAAAATACTGCTTATCACATCTTCTCTAGCAGTAGGTATTTTGTTTCTCATTGTAATCTTTGATGTTCTATATATTTAAGGTAATACCACAGTATTTTATAGTTCATTATACTTACCTTCATATAGTTTAAAATCTTTTTTATTTTCACTTCTGTGAATTTTCTCATTGGATTTTCACACATCTTGCTCATTTTTCTGTTCAGTTGCTTATCTTTTCCTATCAGTTTATAAGCTTTTTGTATATTATTTATGTTTATTCTCTGACATTAGCATTGCAAATACTCTTACCATATGTAATTTGTCCATTGACTTTGTTTATCGCATACTTTTCAATTTTACATATGAAATGAAATTTACATTAAAATTTAAATTACATTTACATAAATATAAAATTTTTTGCCTTTTGATGAGATTTTATAATTTTCTTTTTAAATCTTATTGGCAAATTTATCCCTAATTATTTTGTAGCATTTCTCAGTATTGGGAAAAAGATACTTTTCTCATTTCTATTTCCTGGCCCTTATTACTATCATAAAGAAAAGCTGTTAATGTTTCACGAACTATTTTACTATTACTGCTTTTGTTGTTGTTACTCAAACTTGTTGGTTTCACAGGTTTTCAGTCACACCATGAAAGCAAAAGGAGATAACTTGATTCATCTTTTTTCAAGAGGTTTTTCATGTTCCATGTCCTTGCTGTTTTGCATTCTTTAGAACTTCTAAGACAATGTTTACTAATAATGATGGCAATGCATACATTTGCCTAATCACTTAATTTTACTTAAGGATGCTATAAAGTGCCTTTGCCACAGCTGTTTTATCATATTTTTAAAAAACATTTCTTTCAAAATGTTTGTATAATAGATTATATTGATAGATTTCCTGATTTTGAGCCACTCTTCAATTCTCAGATTCTTGGGATATTTTGTTATGAAGTATTCTTTTGATATATTGTTGAATTCTACATGCCATTTTACTTAGACATTTTATATTTTTATTAATAAATGAGATTAGTTTATAATTTTCTTTTTTGTAGTAATTAAGTTTTGCTATAAAACCACCTTTAATAGCTTTATAAAATGACTTGGGGGTGCCTTCTATACGTTTTTCTATAACCTGGAACAATTTAAATTATGGTTCATGAACTTGGCTTTATATTAGAAAGACAGGAGAGATTTAACAACATATGCACATTTTTGAGTTTCTATTATAGTTTAAGTAGTCTAGGTTAGAGGTTGGGCACTGAGTCAGGATCACGAGTTCAAGAGATCAAGACCATCCTGGCCAACATGGTGAAACCCCATCTCTACTAAAAAGTACAAAAAATTAGCCAGGCATGGTGGTGGGTGCCTGTTGTCCCAGCTACTCAGGAGGCTGAGGCAGGAGAAACGCTTGAAAACGGAAAACAGAAGTTGCAGTGAGCCGGAATCGCACCACTGCACTCCAGCCTGGCGACAGAGCGCGACTCTGTCTCAAAAAAAAAAAAAAAATTTCACAGGTGATTCTCACTAGCAGCCAACTTGAGAGCAACTGATTTAAATAACATCAGAATTAATTGTTTTTTACAAGTCCTTCCAACTCAGCCAAGAACCCATCTGATGCCAGTGACTTTCAGTTTTAAATCTTGAATCACATTTCCAATCTTGTCTTCCTGAGTCGAATTTATAATTTGTAATTTGATATAAAATCAGTATTTCCTTCAGGTTTTAAGATTTGTTGCCTGTAATATTCTCTTTAAATTACTAACTTTTTATATTATTATGCTGAAATCTTCATTCTTAATCTTTTATATTTTTTGCAATTTCTCTTTTCTCCTTAATCAGGCTCACAAGGGGCTTCTCTATTTTAACTGTTCTTTATAAATAAATAGCTTTCTACATTTTTTGTTTGCTCTTACATAAATTTAAGCTTTTCAAAAATAATTTCATTTTCTTAACTTTTTTCCCATAAATTCTTAAGATGTATATTAAGTTCTTTATTTGCCCTTTGGTTTCTTTAATAATTAAGGCATTTAAGACATTGTCCTCTGACAACACTGTTTGCTATGCCCTGTGGGTTTTGGTAGAAGGTCTCTCTAGGTTGGTATTCTTTTCATTTTCGATTTCTCTTTGATCCAAGAATTGGCAAGGAGCTGCATTCTTAATTTGCAAGTAATTCCAAACTTTCGTTCACATTTTCATATTTATTTCTAATTGTGTTGGGCTATGTTCAGAGATTGTGCCCTATAAATTTGGAATTAAGATTTTCTTTGTGGCAAAATACATGGTAAATTTAGTAAATATTCTATTAAATATGTCCTCTCTATTTGGGGTATTCCAAATTTATTTCTATCTTTTTCAACAAAACTATTCAATCCCTCTGTCACGTTACAGATGACCTATTCTGAGAATGGTATGTTAATGTTTTCCACCGTAATTATATTTTTATAGGGCTCATTTTGCATTTCTAATTTAGCAGAGGTTGTAGTAGTAGCACATGCCTAGAGGCAGGACTGAATGAAGCGAATTGAAGGGTTACAGTTGTGTCATGGTTAAAGATGGTAAGAAAGTGGAAGGGTAGGCGAAGAGTTGGGACTTTTTAAATTTAAGTAACATGTATCCAACAAAGATTTTGGTAGAAATACTTATAATTGTGAAGCCAGGCAATGGGTGTGGGACGCACTCTAGTTAGCATGAAGGGACTGGGGACAATAACCAGCAGATAGCTTTCTGAAGTCACTCAAGAGTGAAGGATGAGGACCAACAGAGACAGGGTGGGAAGGAAAGAAGCTTAGGAAGGCAGGAAGAGTAGGTGGTTCTGGTGGATAGACTAGATATTATGGTGAGGAATAAAATGGCTAGAGGAGGTTTTTTTTTTTCTTTTTTTTTTTTTTGGCTTTGTGAATCCTTAGAATCCTCTGAATCATATGTATTACATTAGCTTCCTATTGTTGCTTCAGCAAATTATCACGAACTAAGTGGTTTAAAAATACCTACATGTTATCTTTCAGTTCTGAAGGTAAAAAGCACAAAATGAGTTTCATGAGGCTAAAGTCAGCATGTCCACAGCACTGCATTGCTTCCGGGGGGTTCCAAAACAGGTTTCATTTCCCTGATGTTTTCAGCTTCTAGAGGCCGTTTGCCTTCCTTGACTCGCCTCTTGCCTCCGTCTTTAAAGTGTATCACTTTGCTTCTGCTGTCATCTCCTTTTCTGACTGTCCCTCCCAGCTTCCTCTAATAAGAACCTTTTTGATTACCTTGGACCCGCTTTAGGAATGCAATATAATCTCCTCATCTCAAGATTCTTAACTAGATCACATCTGCAAAGTCAGTTTTACCACATAAATTAACATAGCCCCAGATTCCAGGGATAATCCTTTGAGGGGCCATTATTCAGCCTACCATCCATAAAATTTGAATGATACTTCTCTTTTCCAAAGCGATCAATTCCAGCTTAGTTTTCTTTACTATCCTATGGCCTTCTCTCTTTGTTTGGTGTTAATACCATTGATTTGGTGTCAGGTTTTGTCTATTTCGGCGGCTTTATTTTTTCTCTTTCTCCCACAAGTACAGAATACTACAAAACACTTGTTTTGCCTTTTAAGACAATTTCCCCCCTATTTTCTTTCTCACTCCGCTTTTACCTCTTTATTTTAAAGTTTCCAAATTGAAAAAGTACAAATATACATAAAGATCAAACATGTGTTGTACTTTAGGTCCCAAGCAATTTCCTCCAGAATTTGCTTATGATGGCAGATGGCTGTTTAAACATAGTAACTCAAATGTTTCCTTTAATTCAACAGAAATAAGACAAGTGTCCAGTGTACAGTCCTGGATATTTAGCATAAGTAATCTGGGATTTGTACGCTCTTCAGGCAAACACGCAGCAAAAATTTACCTAGACAATATTATCAGTCCTTCTTCCTTCCCATAACAAACTGAGGACCTAAGATAAATTTCTTTTTTAGGACTACTTACCATCTGTCCTTCAAAGATGTCTAAGCCTGTGGATGTCTATTTCATGTATATGAATTAAAGATAGCAGGGCATAGAAAAGAATAGTGCAGGCTTTGAAATCAGGCAAACTGTGGTCAGCCATAGCTCCATCACGTCCCAACCTTGGAAAAATTACTTAAGAGGTAGAGTTTAGTTTTCCTATCAGTCAGATAAAGAAAATTATTCATGCAAAGCACTTAATCCAGGATAACTATGTAGTAGATTCTTAATAAATACTAGCTAACCGCTCTTTGTATCAGGACCATTAAAAATGTTCCAGATACATCAAATAGAGATTTTTGTTCCTCAGCTTTGGTCAGCGCAAAGAACTATTATAACAGAGACAACCCCGGAGCAATGGGACCACTGAATGAAAGAAAATTTTCAAGTCCCTTATTCTCCCCACCTCTTTCATTATGTTGGTCTTGATCTCGTCTATTAATTAAAAAGAAACAAGCTGGTTTATGTTTTCATTATCCTAAGATGCTGAGAGTATCTTTCTTCAAGAGGAAATAGGAAATAGAAAGATCTAGTTCTCTAGAATTCCGTTGCTACTATTACTCACATTTCTCCTTTCTCTTTCTGGGAAAGCTCTAAAAATACCTGTAAAACCTTCTAAAGTTTCTTGACTTGGTTTGGATAATTTGAAAAACTAGGACTCCAGTTATTCAGATCAGCTGCAGAAGAGCCCATGTTCCCTTGGCGTGGCAGGAAGAAGGGTCGAAAAGCAGACCTCAGCTAGGAAGAGTAAATCTGGGAGAGACAGGAGGACAGTTTTCTCATGTCAAGAGAAAATTTCAGAGCTACTTGGTTGAAAACTACTGAGCAAAACAATAAATTAATAAACCTCGTTCTCATATGGTGATTTAGAATAATATGACAATTTTCTTCTTTCCCTGGATTTCCATAAATCCTCCTTCATCTGCTTCTGTCTAAGCAGATTCCCATAATGTAATAATATACTATGCAAGACCAGAAAAGAGAGAACAAAAGATGCTTGAGGGATAAAAATAAAAATTTGCATAAGGCACCATTTCGAGGCTGGATGGCTGGTGGAATCACAATTGTGCCTGGCAGTTTCAACCTCAGTATTTCCCTTCAGTGTAACATTTTAACCAAACAGTTATGGCTGGGCCTTCCCAACTCCAAGCCCTATGAGAGTGTGCAGTGATGGTGTGCAGTCGCCTCATGTCATCTTCCCTCCACTCAAGGCTTTATTTAGAAACTCATAGGCAGCTTGGTGGTGAAAGGTTGTTCAAGTACTTTCCTTTCCCTTCTATTTTCTTTGGAGCAAACTTTCAAATACTCCATCAAAGCAGCTGCCTCACCCCATATCTGGATCTCAAAGCCCTGAATATTTATGGGTCTTTGAGAATTCCAATTCCCAAGTTCAGGTATGATGCTATTTTTACTTGGTTTCTATTTGAAGACTTACTTGCTGTGATTAATGCACTAAAAAAAAAATTGATTATAATTGTGATATATTCTAATTTGGTAAAAGGAGAATGATACAAATAAAAAATTGAAATATGCTCATTACCACTATCAATTTTAACACTTAGATTTTTTCTCTATGTATATGTACATGAAGTTTCTGAACTTTAGATTTTTATGATGCCTTCAAATTATATATATGTATAATTTTATTCTGCTTTCTTTAATTTATTAACATAGGCATTTCCTGATGTCTTTAAATATTTTTGGAGAATGTTATTTAATAGTTATGTAAGATCCTGTTGTATACATGTATAAGAAAAGTGGTTCTCCTGTTTCCTACTAATGTGGCAGCCCTGGAATTAAATAACAAGAAGGTAATTAGCAGTAGAGGACGGAAGCTGGGAGGCGAGTCTGTGGGAACAGTCAGGGAGTAGAGGTCTGGATAGAAAATGCGAGCCCAGCGTGAGGTGCCAGCCTCCTCAAGCCT
The DNA here is from genome assembly GCF_001604975.1 of Cebus imitator. NCBI lineage: Eukaryota > Metazoa > Chordata > Mammalia > Primates > Cebidae > Cebus > Cebus imitator. The sequence goes on along the minus strand of NW_016107514.1, from coordinate 5,157,642 downwards.
TATCCAGATCTTGTTAGTACCGTTCAATGGCTTTCATTGTTCAACAAACCCCAACTCTGAAGTATGCCGTTCAAGGCCTTCTTCAATTCGTTACAGTTCAATTTTCTAACCTTGGTTCTCACTGTACTCTTTTACACTCCCTCACATTTCTGCCAAATGGACCAATACACTCTTCTCTACATAGACATCCAAGGCTTTTGCTACCTTCATATCTATGCTCAATCTTTCCCCTTTACTTTGAATGTCTCTGCCATTCCTTGTCTTAACTTGTCTAAATCTTATCCGTTGATTCATGACACAGATCAAAAACACCTCCTCCATGGAGCCGAGCTTGATTACTTCAGTCCCTCCTGGCCAGAGCTAGTGTTTTCCCCCTTCAGTTTTATCTCTACCTATTCATCAGTCTTTTCTCGAATTATGGCAATCTTATCACTCCACTTAGATTATGAATCAACGTTTTTGGACATTTTCATGTCACAGTACCCTTTTAAGTATTATAGTTTTTATTAGCACACACTAAGGAATAAATAGCATCCACAATTATACTATTCACTTGTCACATTGTGTCTTTGTTTGAATAGAACTGCCCTGACTCATCTCTCTGATATTCATCAAAGAAATGTTTTTGCAGTACCTGCTTATGTTGAACCAGGCTTGCAGCCCTGGGATGAAGCCTACTTGATCATGATGAATAAGCTTTCTGATTTGCTGTTGCATTCTGTTTGCCAGTAATAAACTAGGTATTGATGGTATGCATCACAAATAATAAAATCTATTTATGACAAACCCACAGCCAATATCATACCGAATGGGCAAAAACTGGAAGCATTCCCTTTGAAATCTGGCACTAGACAAGGATGCCCTCTCTCACCACTCCTATTCAATATAGTATTGGAAGTCCCAACCAGAGTAATCAGGCAAGAAAAAGAAATAAAGAGTATTCAATTAGGAAAAGAGGAAGCCAAATTGTCTCTATTTGCAGATGACATGATTGTATATTTAGAAGACCCCATTGTCTCAGCCCCAAATCTCCTGAAACTGATAAGCAACTTCAGCAAAGTCTCAGGATACAAAATCAATGTGCAGAAATCACAAGCATTCCTATACACCAGTAACAGACAGAGAGCCAAATCAAAAGTGAACGCCCATTCACAACTGCTACAAAGAGAATAAAATATCTAGGAATACAACTAACAAAGGATGTAAAGGACCTCTTCAAGGAGAACTACAAACCACTGTTCAAGGAAATAACAGAGGACACAAACAGATAGAAAAACATCCCATGCTCATGGTTGGCAAGAATCAACATCATGAAAATGGCCATACTGCCCAAAGTAATTTACAGATTCAATGCCATCCCCATCAAACTACCAATGACTTTCTTCACAGAACTGGAAAAAACTGCTTCAAACTTAATATGGAGCCAAAAGAGAGCCCACATAGCCAAAACAATCCTAAGCAAAAAGAACAAAACTGGAGGCATCATGCTGCCTGACTTCAAACTATACTACAAGGCTACAGTAATCAAAACAGCATGGTACTGGTACCAATACAGAGATATAGACCAATGGAACAGAACAGAGACCTCGGAGGCAAGGCCACATATCTACAACCATCTGATCTTTGACAAACCTGACAAAAACAAGCAATGGGGAAAGGATTCCCTGTTTAATAAGTGGTGTTGGGAAAACTGGCTAGTGATGTGCAGAAAGCAGAAACTGGACCCCTTCCTGACACCTGACACTAAAATTAACTCCAGTTGGATTAAAGACTTAAACATAAGACCTAACACCATAAAAACCCTAGAAGAAAATCTAGGCAAAACCATTCAGGACATAGGCGTAGGCAAGGACTTCATGACTAAAACACCAAAAGCATTGGCAACAAAAGCCAAAATAGACAAATGGGGCCTAATCAAACTCCACAGCTTCTGCACGGCAAAAGAAACAGTCATTAGAGTGAATTGGCAACCAACAGAATGGGAAAAAAATTTTGCAATCTATCCATCTGACAAAGGGCTAATATCCAGAATCTACAAAGAACTAAAACAGATTTACAAGAAAAAAACAAACAAATCCATTCAAAAGTGGGTAAAGGATATGAACAGACACTTTTCAAAAGAAGACATATATGAGGCCAACAAACATATGAAAAAATGCTCATCATTGCTGTTCATTAGAGAAATACAAATCAAAACCACATTGAGATATCATCTCATGCCAGTTAGAATGGTGATCATTAAAAAATCTGGAGACAACAGATGCTGGAGAGGATGTGGAGAAATAGGAACACTTTTACACTGTTGGTGGGAGTATAAATTAGTTCAACCATTGTGAAAGACAGTGTGGCAATTCCTCAAGGACCTAGAAATAGAAATTCCATTATACCCAGCAATCCCATTACAGGGTATATATCCAAAGGATTATAAATTGTTTTACTATAAGGACACATGCACACAGATGTTCATTGCAGGACTGTTTACAATAGCAAAGACTTGGAACCAACCCAAATGCCCACTGATGATAGACTGGACAGGGAAAATGTGGCACATATACATCATGGAATACTATGCAGCCATAAAAGTATGATGAATTTGTGTCCTTTGTAGGGACATGGATGAACCTGGAAACCATCATTCTCAGCAAACTGACACAAGGACAGAAAATCAAACACCACATGTTCTCACTCATAGGTGGATGTTGAGCAATGAGACCACATGGACACAGGGAGGGGAGCATCACACACTGGGGTCTGTCAGGAGGAACTAGGGGAGCGACAGTGGAGGGTGGGAAGTTGTGGAGGGATAACATGGGGAGAAATGCCAGATATAGGTGATGGGGAGGAAGGCAGCAAACCACATTGCTTTTATGTACCTGTGCAACAATCTTGCATGTCCTTCACTTGTACCCTCAAACCTAAAAAGCAATAAAATATATATTTTAAAAAATAAAAATAAATATAAATTATACATATAAAGAAAAATCCCATTGAGACAAAAAATGCAAAGTCAAACTTGTATACAAATGTAAACAAGGGAGAAATAGTAAACAAACAAAATAGGCCATAAAATAGTACACAGATGCTACAGTTAAGTTCTAAGTTTGACTAACAATATTTTGGTGATCAATGCAATTCAGAAAACAGTGGAACATTTTCACAGGACTGGTAAGAAAAATAAACTGTCAACCTAGAATATATTTTGATGCCAATAAAAGTAGCATGCAAAATGAAACACACACACACAGATTTCTCATGCATAAAACGCTGAAAGAATTAGTGATAAGTGAACATATATATACTAAGAGAAATGACAATGGAAGGTCTTCAAACAGAAAGAGATAGCAGTGGAAAATTTAAATCTGCGGAAAAGAGTAATGAGTACTGAAAACGGTAAATATGTGGTTAACTATACATTTTTTCATAATTTTCAAATATCTTTAACAATTGATTGCCTAAAGTAAAAAGAAAAACAATATGTTGTTGGGTTTAATACATCTCTAGAATTAAAATGTCCTACAGCACAAAGGCTAAAGGAACCAGAAGTGTAAAAAAGCTCTGTCGTAAAATTCTTCTATGTGAAGTGACGTAACATCATTTGAAAATAAACTGTGATAAAGGCATGAATGATAATCCCTAAAGCAATTACTAAAACTCAAAACATAAAATAGTAGCTATTAGGCTAACAAAGAAGATAAAATATAATTATAAGAAATACACACAATCTATCCAAAAGAAGGCTGAAAAAAGAGGAAATATGGAGTAAAGAACAGATGGGATTCATCCTACACCATACACAAAAATCAACTCAAAATGAATTGAAGACTTAAATGTAATACTTGAAAGTATAAAATTCCTAGAAGAAAAGATTGGGGAAAATTCATGGCATTGGTCCTGGCAATGAATTTATAATTCTAACACCAAAAACACAAGCAGAAATATAAAATATAGACAGTGGGGCTATATCACATTAAAAGATTTCCACACAGTGAAGGACACAAACAACAAAATGAAAAGGCACCTATGAAATTGGAGAAAATATTTGCATCAATTTTCATCAAGAGAATATAAAAATCCCAAACAACTATTTACCTAGTAAGAAAACTTAAAAGTACATGAAGCAAAATTGATAGAACAGAGAGGAGAAATAAATCAATCTAAAAATATAGTTGGAGATTTTGAGATTCCTCTCTGATTAATTGATATAAAAGTTGGACAGAACTATTAAGACTTGAACCATACTATCAACCAATTTAATGTACATTCATGGAACAATTCACCCAACAGCAGAAGACTACACATTCTTTTTAAGCACATGGAACATTTATTAAGATATAACATATTCTGGCCATAGAATGAGTCTCAATAAATGTAAAGTGGTTAAATCCATATATTATATGTTCTCTGACAAAAATTGAATTAAATTGGATATTATTAATAAAAAGATATATAAAAAACACAAAATGTATGATTACTAAGTAACACTTCCAAATAACCCATGAATAAAAAAGTAATTCCAATGGAAATTAGAAAGTACACTGAATTAAATGAAATATCCTATTAAAATGTCTGGAATACAACTAAAGTGTGCTCAGGGAGAACTATTTAGTACTAACGGCCTACATAAGACAAGAAAGGTCTCAAACAAATGGCCTCCACTTTAAATTCAAGAAACTTTTTAAAAAAGCAAATCCAAAGGAAACAGAAAAGTAATAAAAATTAGAGCAGAAATCAATAAATTTGACAACATATAAATAAAAGAGAAATCAATGAAATCAACACCGATTCTTTGGACATTAATAATATTTATACATCTCTAGCCAATCTGATCAGGAAAAAAGAAGCAGCATCATTATAACGTTACAAACATTAAAATGGTAATAAGGGAATACTGGGAACAACTTAATGCCAATAAATTTTAAAACTTAGATGGGATAGAAAATTGTCTCCAAATCACAACTACCAAAGCTCACTGAAAAAGAAATTGATACCCTAAATAGCCCTATATATGTTTTTAAAGTTAAATTTTTGATTAATAATGTTCTACCAAAAAGCTTTAGACCAAGCTTGTTTACTGATAAATTCTACAAATCATTTAAGGAAGAAATATTACTAATTATCCATAAAATATCACAGAAAACTGGACAGGAAAGAAGACTTTTCAGCTCATTCTGTGAACAACTAGGGGAATAGTTTGAGGCACATGGAAATGGAGATGCTTATGAGATATCTATGGAGATGACCAATAGATCTCAGGAAGCAGAAAGGCTGAGTTTTGGAATGTATTAAATTATGAACATGTGAAAAGAAAGGTAAAATAGAGTCATAACTGGAAAGGGATACAGGATTAAGAAAATTTTCTATTTGATTTGTTTTTTAAGATGGAAGAGATTAAAGTCTTATAAGGGCTGCTAGAGATAGGGGATTAAAGACAGGAAAAGTTTGAATGAGAGACCATTTCCAGAAAATGTAAAAAGAGGCAGTTTTGTTCCCTTGCCAGTGAAGAGTTGTGACACCTTGGAGAAGAGGCCTTCTGGTTTTTGGCAATTTCTGTCTTTTTGCACTGGCTTCTTCCCATCTTCATGGATTTATCTACCTTTGGTCTTTGAAGCTGGCAACTTTTGGGTGGGGTCTCTGAGCGGACATCCTTTCTGTTTATGTTGAAGCTATTGCTTTCTGTTTTTTATTTTTCCTTTCCCTCTGCGGCAGGACTGCTGGAGGTCCACTCCAGACCCTGCTTGCCTGGGAATCGCCCGTGGGGGCTGCAGAACAGCAAGGGTCGCTGTCTGTTCCTTCCTCTGGTAGCTTTGTCCCAGAAAGGTACCCGCCAGATGTCAGCCAGAGCTCTCCTGTATGAGGTGTCTCTTAGGATATATGGGGGTCAGGGAGCCACCTGAGGAGGCAGTCTGTCCCTTACCAGAGCCCAAGTGCTATGCTGGGACCTCTGTTGCTCCCTTCAGAGCTGCTGGGCAGGGACGTTTAAGTCTGCTGAAATGTAACTCACAGCTGCCCCTTTTCTCATGTGCTCTGTCCTGGGAGGGTGGGCCTTTATTTATAAGTCCCTGATGGGCTGCTGCCTTTATTCAGAGATGCGCTGCCCAGCAAGAAGGACTTCATGACTAAACACCAAAAGCAATGGCAAGAAAGGCCTAAATAGACAGATGGGATCTAAGTAACCTTAAGAGCTTCTGCACAGCAAAAGAAACTATCATTAGAGTGAACTGGCAACCAACAGAATGGAAAAAAGTTTTTGCAACCTACCCATCTGGCAAAGTTGTCTCCAAAGAATCTACAAAGAACTTAAACAAATGTGCAAGAAAAAACAAACAACCCCATGAAAAGGTGGGTGAAGAATATGAACAGACACTTTTCATAAGAAGACATTTATGTAGCCAACAAACATGAAAAAAAGCTCATCATCACTGGTAATTAGAGAAATCAAAATCAAAATCACATTGAGATACCATCTCATGACAGTTAGAATGGCAATCATTAAAAACCCTGGAGACAACAGATGCTGGAGAGGGTGTGGAGAAATAGGAATGCTTTCACATTGTTGGTGGCAGTGTAAATTTGTTCAGCCATTGTGGAAGACAGTGTTGTGATTCCTCAAGGACCTAGAAATAGAAATTCCATTTGACCCAGCAATCCCATTACGGGGTATATATCCAAAGGATTATAAATCATGCTATTATAAAAACACATGCAAATGTATGTTCATTGCAGCACTGTTTACCATAGCAAAGACTTGGAACCAACCCAAATGCCCACCAAAAATAGACTGGACAAGGAAAATGCGGCACATATACACCATGGAGTACTGTGCAACCATAAAAAAGGATCAGTTCATGTCCTTTGCAGGGACATGGATGAAACTGGAAACCATCATTCTCAGCAAATTGACAGCAGCACAGAAAACCAAACACTGCATGTTCTCACTCATAAGTGGCAGTTGAATATGAGAACACATGGACACAGGGAAGGGAACATCACACAGTGGGGCCTGTTGGGAGGTGGGGGGACTAGGGGAGGGATAGCAGGGGGTTGGGGAATTGGGGTGGGATAACATTAGGATAAATAATGTAGTTGATGAGGGGGTGGATGCAGCAAACCACCATGGCATGTGCATACCTATGTAACAGTCCTGCATGATCTGCATATGTACCCCAGAACTTAAAGTATAATAATAAAAAAAGAGGCAGTTGTAGATTTGAAAGAAAGTTGAGTCCAGATGTTGTTGCTCAAGCCTGTAATCCCAGCACTTTGGGAGGCTGAAATGGGTGGATTACCTGAGATCAGGAGTTTGAGACCAGCCTGGCTAACACAATAAAAACCTATCTCTACAAAGAGTACAAAAAATAGCTGGGCATGGTGGCCGGCACCCGTAGTCCCAGCTACTCAAGAGGCTGAAGCGGGAGAATTGCTTGAGACCAGGAGGCGGAGATTGCAGTGAGCCAGGATTGCACCACTGCACTCCAGCCTGGGCAACAGTGTGAAATTCCATCTCAAAAAAAAAAAAAAAAAAAAATTTAGCCTTAGACAAGAAACATCTTTTCAAAACTCAAGGTTCAAATAATGCCTTAGCGAGGGTAAATACTTTTATTAGAACAGTGTTCCCCAAATACAGAAAAAAAAATCACTGTGGATATTTTTAAAAATTTAATTTCCAGGCCCCACCTAAGAGAGTCGATGACAGTAGGTTTGGAATAGTGCACAACTCTCTTTTTAATGAGTGCCCCATGAAATTCTCATGATGAGGAGACTTTGGGAAATACTGCCAGGATACTAGTAAATGGCCCATAGAATATGCAAGTTTGTAACATTAAGGGTTAACTCAAAAATGACTAGACCATTTAAATAAGAGAAACTCAAACAAATAAGAAGCAGGGCCTTATGAGACTGTCACAAGGCAAAATAACCGGCTTTTTCAGTTTTCTGCCTGGGAGCATGAAGTTATTTTCACAAAAATGTAGAGCGTCCATAAAACTTGGCAAGACAACAGCAGAAGTCCCAGTGAAAAGCAACTCCTTGAGTCTGCTACTTTTTAAGTGGGATTCATGTGAATATTTCTGAATTTCTAAGTACCAAATATGACCTCAAGCCAAAGTAATAATGTTCATTTTTATCATGCATTCAGGGTTCTATATTTAATGGTCCTTCTTGTTAGACTTAGCAGAATAATATTCAATGTCCCAGTAATTAAATGAATTGTAATTGCATGCAAGCTGCTTTAAAGTAGTCATAACAGCCTTAATTACAAATTCTGATTTTAAAAATCTTTTTACATAGACTAAAACTTTCATTTGAGAAAGTAAGTTAAAATTCATCACAATACAATTCAATTTAGGGGTGATTCACCATGCCGCCTTACCCTCAAAATCAATGTCGTCTCCTTATTCTTCTTCTTTTCAAGACTGAAACATTGCCTTTGCAATGTTTTATTGCTCCATAACGTCCCCAAGTCCCTTAAAATGAAAAGAAGAATTAAAAACGTTAAAATGCTATCTCCCAATAGCATTGTTCTTCACTAAAAAATCCAGACATTTCGTTCCATTCAATTTGTTACACTCTTCTTAAGCAAGCCTTACAGATCGGCCCCTTTTGAGAGAAAACATGCTCTTACATAGCAGCCAAGTCTGAAAAGCCATGGTGCACTGTTTTTTTTCTTTCAGAAGACAAATTTTCACTCTCGTTGTGATCAAAACAAAAGCTTCTTCCAAAGGCATTACGAATGTCCCTTTTCTCTCTGCAGGGAAGACTGCTCATTATGAAATCATAGCAGAAACGATGTGTTAGTGTTGGGATTAGTTTAAGTATTTTATTTTTCTCCTCAAGGCTCTGTTTATTAAGCAAAGGATACAAAAAAAAAATCCCTAGGTCTCTGACTAAATATCAGAAGACATTCTCCAAAATAAAGTGGAGGAAAAAGGTTACCCATTGGAAGGGATCTTAAAGTTTAGCTGGCCAAACTCTTAATTTTACACACAAGAAAATTGAAACTCCTTAATATATAAGATGATTGACCTCAGTTATTACCTTCCCCAGTAATTTTAGTGATCACTTTGATTGGTATTAGTATTTTCACCAAATCCACAATTAGCAGAACAAAAGAGGCATTTCTGAGGATTCTATATGGGAATCAGACTTTAAAAACTTTCTTTGTTAGACCATTATTTGAACATGCGTTTCCTCAAGAAGTGTTTGTGAGCCTGTATAGGTTTTTCCTTTTTTGTAATCAATCTTGATTTCTATCTCATAATTTTCCTTCATCATTTATCCAGAGCAGAAAAGGTGATGGTGATGGTTACATGAGGCAGACCGCAATGTATTTTTTCAACCTGTTAATTAGTCACGGTTTGACTACACAAAATCAGAATAAGAGGTGGCAAGTTTCCCAGTCTCATACATTCAGAAAATGTTCTTGCAGCTGATAACCAATAATACCAAAAGTTTATAGTGAGATTTGAATCCATTTCTAAAAAAAAAAAACAATGAAACCTTTGAGGGAACTGAAAATTTACTGATGTAATAGAATCAAGGATATCTGCTGCAGAGGGAAAGCCCTGGCAGGTATCTTCTATGCTTCATTTTAATGACAGTCAGCCAGAGAAGTTGACAGTAGCATCCAACAGAAATTACACCCACTTCAGAGACCAGGAGATTCAGGGAAGAAAGTTCTCCTCTTCCCCAAAGTTGTTAGCTACCATCCAGGCCTTCCTTTACACATCTCATTTCTGTTAACATCTCTTTAAAGGCTCTCTTTCTTTTCTTTTCTTTTCTTTCTTTTCTTTTCTTTTTTTTTTTTTTTTTTTTTTTTTGAGACAGACTCTGTCACCCAGGCTGAAGTGCAGTGGCATCATCACAGCTTACTATAGCCTCAACTTCCTGGGCTCATGTGATTCTCCCACCTCAGCCCCTTGGGTAGCTGGGAGTACAGGCATAAGCCACCACTTCTTGCTCATTTTTTGGTACTTTCTTGTAGAGATGGGGTTTCCTCATGTTTCCCAGCCTGGTCTTGAACTCCTGGGCTCAAGTGATCTGCCTGCCTTGGCCTCCTAAAATGCTGAGATTACAGGTGTGAGCCACTGCACCCAGCCCAAAGGCCATCCTAACCAAAATCGGCAAGAATAAAGAATCTAACTCTGTTCTTAAGGGGACTTTATAGAACCCTGGGTTATCGACAAGGGATAGGGCTCAGCAAAACTTCAGGTCATGTACAGGCATCTTACTAGAAAATGAAAAGGGTTTACAGCAGCTATTTACTAGAAACCCCACTCTAGGCAGTGATGAGGACAGCTGACTTGGCTTCCCTACAAAGGTGTGATGGTTTCTAGTGAAAGGCAAGTATGGTCTCTCTGAATGCCTTGGCTCAGCTCCCAGAAGGCTTCCTGCTGTTTGCCAGTCTCTCTGTTGCATTCTCTCCTCACGTTATACATTTCAACACAGGTTATAGTGTTTCCTATAAAGTCTTTTCACATCATTCTCCTTTTCATTACCCAGGAAAGATGAAATGTGGGGAGGGAGGTGGGCAAGGTAATTTGCTTCTCCCTTTGCTCCCTTTCCAGTGCATACACTCTGCTCCCCTCATCCTTCTAGGCCCTTGATTTTCAAGAATTTGCTCTATGAAATGTAAATTTTTGTTAAAAATCCCACCACCCAGATCAAGCAACGGAACGAAAACAGAACCCAAAAAGAGCTCTTCTACTCCTTCTAGTCACTGTCAGGGAAGGGGCAACTAATATCCTGACTTTTAACACCACGTATGAGTTTTGCCTTCTTTTGAGCTATATATAAATGAAATGATATAGTATGTTCTCTTTTACTAATGGTTTCTTTTTCTTAATATTCTTTTTGTGAGATTCACCCATTTCATTGTATGTAGTCATAGATCAATAAACTACCTTTGAAGTCTAAAAAAAGTTTATTAACTGTTCTATTTGCATTTTTAATACCAATCTGAAATCTCCCATAGCAATATAGATATTTGTCGTAAAGAGAGGACAGATTGGAATAGTCAAAGACATAAAAGAACAAAGGTTAACAATTCCAGCTCTTATCGTCAAAAAGGTACAAGTTTTAAAATACTAGTTTAATGTGTTTGGGAATATATCCACAGTATACATAATTCTATTTTATGTATCAAATGTATATATAAGATAGCATAGATTCTTTTAAATATTTTATTTTTTACAGCTTTATAGAGGTATAATTGACATATAATAAACAGCACATATTAAACTATACAATTTGATGTGTGACATATGTGAAATCCATGAAACCATCACAATTAGTATTATAAAATATCCATCGCTCAAAAATGTTCTTTGTGCTCCTTTGCACTTTATCCCTCCCTACCTCCAATCCTGCTCCAAAGCAAATACTGATCTGTTGTTTTTTGTTACTCTGCATTAGGTCGTAGGTAAGCTTCATTTGAACCAGTTGAAGTCCAGATATTAAAAAAAAAAAAAGGCCCTTGTCTTCCACTTTCAGAATTTATGTAAGATTGGTAATATTTCCTCTTTAAATGTTTGGTAGAATTCACCAATGAATTCATCTGGGCCTGAAGTTTTCTTTTTTAGACCACACATTTAATTTCTTTAATAGATACAGAGTTATTCACATTGTCTGTTTCATTTCAGTGAGCTTTGGTAATTTGTTTCTTTCCAAAAATCTGTCCATTGTTGTCTAATTTATTGGCATAAACTTGTTTATAATTTTCTTATTTTCCTTCAAATGTCTGTAGGATCTGAAGTGGTATGTCCTCTCTTATTCCCAATATCAGTCTGGCTAGAGGTTTATGAATTTTGCTATTTTTCTCAAAGAACCAGTTTTGGGTTTTATTTAATCACTACTGTTTGCTTGTTTCTTATTTTTAATCTTGTTTTTAAATTTTCCTTTTCCCTGATTACTTTGAGTTTTATTTTATCTCCTTTCTCTAGTTTCCTGTGAGAGCTATACATAATTGATTTGAGACCTTATTTACAATGTAGACATTTAATCCTATGTGTTACCCTCTAAGCATTGCTTTAGTTATATATCACAGATTTTTGGTGGGATGTGTTCCCATTTTCATTTAGATCAAGATGGTTAGTAAAGATCTTTCACTTATTAAAGGCATAATAACGTTTTATGTCACAAACAACTTAATGCCAGTAAATGCAACTAAAATGAAATGGATAAATTTCCTGAAAGACACCAACTACCACAGCTTGCTGAACAAAAATAGAAAGCTGAAATAGTCCACGATCGATTTTAAAAAATTGAATTTATAGCTAAAATCTTTCCCATGAAGAATATTCCTGTCCCAGATAGTTTCACTAGTGAATTCTATTAAATGTTTAAGGAACCAATAATACCCATTTTATAGAAACTCTCCCTAAAAGTGAAATAGGAGGAAATATTTTCCAACTCATTCTATGAGGCTACCATTACTGATACCAAAACTAGACAAAAGATATAACAAGAAAACTGCAGATCAACTTTCTTCATTAACACAGGCCCAACAATTCTTAACAAAATTTTATCAAATTCAATCCAACAATGTATAAAATGAATAATACACCATGACCAAATGAGCTAACCTCAGTAATGAAAAAAAGTTCATTTAATATTTAACAATTAATGCCGTTTTCCATATTAACAGACACAAAAAGAAACGTGATCATCTCGATAGATGTATACAAAGTACTTGACAAAATTCAGTATCTATTTATGATAAAATCTCTCAACAACAAAGAATAGAAGGGAACTTTCAACCTGATATAGCATCTAAGATATTTCACAGTTAACATCATAATTAAAAGACATTTTACATCATAACGTTTACATCATACATGTAAATGACCTAATGCCTTTCTTCCTAAGATTAGGACTAAAGCACGAATATCTGTTTTATCTGCTTTTATTCAACATATTATTGGAAGTTCTATCCAGTGCAATAAATAAAGGTAACAAAGAGTATAAGTTGAAAAGAAAGAAGTAAAACTATCTGTATTCTTAGAAGATATGATTATCTATGCAGAATATCTTAAAGAATCTACAGAAAAACCTACTAGAGCTGAAGTAAGGAGTTTAGCAAGGTTGAAGAATACCCAGTCAGTATACAAAATTGATTGTATATTTATATATTAGGAACAAACAACTGGAAATGGAAATTTAAAAACCAATATGATTTATAATCACATCAAAAAACTGTAATATACTTAAAGATAAATTTCGCTAAGAATGTATAAGACTTGCACGCTGAAAATAAAACATTAGTGAAAAAAACTAAAGAATACCTAAAAAGATGAAGTTATACATACATGTGTTGGAAGACTCAATATTATTAAGATGATAATTTCCCAAGTTATTGTATAGATTCAATGAACCCTAATCAAAATACTTGCAGAATTTTTTACAGAAATTGACAAGCAGATTCTAAAATTCATATGGAAAGGCAAAGGATCTAATCTAGCCAAAACTTTTTGAAGAAGTTTAAAATTGGAGATCTCACACTGATTTCAAGGCTTATAATAAAGCTACGGTAATCATTAGAGTGTCATATTGTGTATGAAGAGATATATCAATCTATGGAACACAAAAGAAAGTTCAGAAATAGCCTGACACAAATATGGCCAGTTGATTCTTTGCAAAAATATCAAGGTAATTCGATGAGAGAAAAAGTCCATTCAACAAATTGTGCTATAATGGTTGAATACGCATATGCAAAAATGAGCTTTCACCATGGCCTCATATCATACACAAAATTAATTTGAATTGGGTCATAGACATAAATTTAAAACCAAAAGTACGATGCTTCTAGAAAAAAATGAATGAGAACATCTTTGTTGCCTTGGGATATGCAAAGCCACTGTTAAGAGAAATGAAAATGCAAGCCACTGCAATTATTGAAAGAAAACATTTGCTAAATGTGCATTTGATAAATAATTTCTATCTTTATGTATCTTTATATATATGGATCAGAAGACTCAATGCTTTAAAAATACCAGTTCTATTCAAAGTGATCTATATATTCAACATAATTTTAGTTAAAAATCCTAATTTTTTGTTCCATATCTTAACAAAATGACTTTAAAATTTGTGTGGAAGTACAAAAACTAGAATAATCAAGACACATTTGTAAAAAAGAATATATATGAATTTATGAATATAAATATATATTTTTTTCATATATGTATAATGAGTTTTTCAATAAATGATATACGGACAATTGTTTCATCATCTAAAAAAGATGAAATTGTATGCCCACATTGCATTGTATAAAAAAAAATCCATTCCAACTATACAGCTATAAAAAAGAATCAGATCATCTTTGCAGAGACATGGATGAAGCTGGAGGCCATTATCCTTGGCAAACTAACACAGGAACAGAAAACCAAATACCACATGTTGTCACTCATAAGTGGAAGCTAAATGATGAGAACACATGTACACATGGAGGGGAATTCACACACTGGAGCCTTTAGGAGGGTGGAGGGTGGGAGGAGGGAGAGGATCAAGAAAATCAACTAGTGGGCACTAGGCTTCATACTTGGGTGATGAAATAATCTGTATAACAAATCCCATGATACAAGTTTACCCATGTAACAAACCTGCACTCGTAACCCTTAACTTAAAAGTTTAAAAAATTCCATTCCAAGTGGAGAAAAATGAATGACCTATATCTACACAACAACATGAATGTATTGTTAGAAAACACAACTTTGAGTGAAAGAATAAAGTTACCAGGCAAATATATAATTGGATTGTATTTATACAAAATGCAAAATCTGGCAAAACCAAGTAATGTACTACTTAGGAGTACATAGACGGGTATAAAACATCCAGAGGAAGCATGGAAATGATCAGTGTATAATTGAGAATATTTATGGGTTACTGCTCAGTGAAGGAAGAGCATTGCCATCAGTATGTGTCATATAAAAGGCCCTGAAGAATAGTTATGGTATCTCTTGCTCTTATTGTTCTGTACATAGGTATTCATTTGCTACCCATTAGCATGTGCATGTTCATCTGCATTTAATCTCTGTGTATTTTTTTAAATTAAAAATTACAGATTTCAAGGACCTAAAACCAGATATTTCTATTCAATATCTTAGTATGGCACAAAGAAATCTAACTTTTTTATCAAGTTCCTACAGTAATTTTAATAAAAGTAACCTGAGGGTCACATTTTGAGCATCTGTATTATTTCCAAAGTTTGAATATTTTAGTCTTATAACTTGGCATTTCAGAAAGAGCTGCAATGTGACTAAAGGAGGCAGTTTATAATAAATAAACATACAACCATTCTAATTCCAGAAATTATCACTTTACTATACAAAGAATCTAAACATTTACAAAAGAAAATCAGAAGAAGTTGCATTTTTAGACCACATTGAGAAAGTTGCACAAGAGACTGAAGAACGAACATTGTAAAACATCTCCGTACCTTGCCAGTACCATACAGAGAAACCCAATCAACCATTATACCACAGGTTGAGGTATTTAGTACCTGAAAGTCAACCCAGTGCTCTTCTTACTTATTATTTGTCTATAAAAAATATAAAACCCGGCATCTTTACAAAACCTGAAATTATTGTCAATGAACTTTATAGGAATAAAATTTTTTTAAAGGAAATAAAATAGAAGAAAGATAACAAAGGTCAGCTGTCAGTCAATATTAATGTGAAATTTTCCTAAAATGCATTAAATTATAATAGTCCAAGCAACACTAGCTATTTTAACTGTCTAAATATAGAATGTTTCTATTTTAAGCAATCTTGCTATGGCATAATTTTATTTCACATATGTACAAATTATGTTATTGTATATACAGATCAAGGAACTCTTCCAGCTCTCTCATCTTGATGGCAGTTACTACTTTTCAGGCAGCAAGTTTTTCTTTGACTTTTTGCTCACAGCCAGGGGCACAGGTGGGCATTTCTTTCCAAGTATAATACATTCAGGGAAGTCTGACTTCTCAGCTCATTGCTTTTCTCATGGAATGATGAGTAGTATCAAGGATGTGCACAGATAAATGATGTCTCCCACTGAACATATCAAACATTAGCTACACTTTTGATTTCTGTGCTTCTACAAGACTATATGACCCTTTCATGTTGGCTCTTCTTGCAAAGTAAATTATCATTCCAATGACAGGTATTATTAAGGAGGATGCACAATAGAGCATGAGAAGCTCAGGAGAAAAATAGTCTTTGTTGTCTTCTTTTCCTGGAAAATAACAAAATAGATGCAATTAATTTCTAGTATAAAAAGATAGCATTTAATAATAACAGTTACATGTTTATTATAACAATACAACTGTTTCTCCAAAGAGAAGGGAATCAAAGCAGTGACAAGGACCATCAGGACTCAGGATGCATATTTCTCTGAATTATCCAATTAACCAGCTGGTGGTTGCTATGGCCATGATGGATCTCAAGATGATAGTTGTTGGCTTCCACAAACTTGGATTCAAATAGATTCAGTTCAGTTGTAAAATGGAAGGGAAGGCACAAAAGCTTTTAGCACTCTTTTAACAAGAACAGTTATTGGAGAGAGGCACTTGCTTTGGGAAATAAAAGTACCTACTAAAGAACTGAGACTCTGATGACCATAAATCGAAATGACTAACGAGTTCTCTAAGAAAACCCTTATAACATTCAGGGTGTGACTATTATAGCTAAATTCCACAAATAAGATAGTAAGAGAAAAACAAAATCTTGCCAATGGCCTTTTCAGAGATATAGAAAAGTTTCTATGTTTTGTTTGTCAGAAATAGGGCATATTAATGTTTTTCCTCTTCGGCATTTATATCAGCTTTTGGTAAACTGGAGTTCTTTGGACAGTATTATGTTACAGTTTAAATATTTCTTACTCAAAGGCATTCTCTGATATACATCTCCCTCATTCTAAATTACAAACCTCAACATAGTCTCAAAACACACTAATTTTCCCTTCAGACCCCTCATCACAGCTTTTAATTAAACATTTATCCATATAATTATCTATTAAGTTTAGTTTCCTCCCCTAGGCTGTAAATTACGTCAAGACATGTATATCTATTTTCTTTTTGGTCCATCACTCAACAGCCAGCACCTGACTCACTGCTTGGCCTAGCTGGTCCCCCAAAAATATTTTTTAAACGCTAATAACATTTTTTCCTCTCTACGTTTTGCCATTTTGCCATTTAGTTGTAAATGGAGTACAGTAGGTAACAGTATACAAAAACTTTAAAATTAGTATCCTTTCTAATCTGCTAAAAAACTCATCTGACAGCTGCTATACCATTTAACATCTTAACTTTATAAGAACATCTGAAGAAGATAGTGTGTCATTTACTGAAGACTGATTTCTGTTTATACTCTGTTTGCACAGCAGCCTGGGACCACTCAAGTATTAAGTTTCACCAAATGGCATACACGTTGTCTGAGTCCTGGCAGAAACTAGAAATCTGACTTTGCTGATTACTACATTCATTCCAGAGCTTTCTAATCACTGGAGGTCAACCAAGTAAAAAGAATCACTAGCATCGAATGATGTGAAGTCATTTTTTCAAATTATTGAAGAAAAACAGTTCACCCTAAGCATAATGATAATTGCCTCGCTTTTTGACTTTCCTTTACTAGAACTGAGCTAGTCAAAGTATAAGGGTAATATTTTAACAGGATGTCCATCAACGTGTTTATGGTTAGGCATCAATATTGATGACATGCTGAGAAATAGCATTTCTATTTCTATTGCTCTCTTTTCGATGTAATATACATCATCTTATGCCTTTAGGTCTTCCCCGCAGGCATCTGCAGAAAAACACAAACTTGCTGCCAAGGAAGTTGCCAGGGTAACCTTCAAATGCAATTTTCTATTAATTGTATAAACACTGAATATCTTTGAAAACTCCTGGTGATTTCTATTAATGGACTACATTCAAGCCAAGACAAAATGAAACAAATAAAAAATTCAGCTAAATACAAAACAAGAGTACTTCAAAATACCCAGAAAAATGTCCATTTTTTGGTCTTCATTAAAATTTAGCTATTTTAAACTATATTCAGTTTGGGGGCATGAGTTTCTAGCTGAGTGGCTCGTATTCGTTGATTGTTCATTTAAATAATGAGTAAAAAGCAGCAACTATGTAAGTGGCTAATAAAGCAATTAGAAAATAAAGCAATGTGTGTGAGACAGAGTTAAAGAATAGAGAAGCACGTTTGATGTGTCTTTAAACGATAACAGAATTAGAGAAATATTATCAGACCAATTTCCTGGGCTATGCTTAACTAAACGTGGCCTAGAGGCATTAAGGATTAAAGAAAATAGGGATGAATAAATTTCAGCCTACTCATAACTGAGATTGCAATCTGTCTAGAATAATCTCCAACCTCACTGGAAGCACTGATTACATATACCTCGGTATCATTTTGAATGACATGATACAAAATAAATGTTCCCTTCTTTGAACACATAGTAACTTCATGGCTAGATCAACTCATTTCAGGATAATCACTGTAGGTGGATGACTAAAAATTTTACATATAATCGAGATGTTTTCCCCTTCTTTAACATTTCTAGATGGGTGTAGAGATATTGTCATGTTTCAAGGAGGTACTGGGAATGTGGAAAACATATATACGGTAAGGCTTGCCATTTTGAGAAATTT
Organism: Cebus imitator; assembly: GCF_001604975.1. Taxonomy (NCBI): domain Eukaryota; kingdom Metazoa; phylum Chordata; class Mammalia; order Primates; family Cebidae; genus Cebus; species Cebus imitator. The sequence continues at coordinate 5,139,008 of NW_016107514.1, read as the reverse complement.
GGTCAGAGGAACACAAATTTTACCTGTTTCTGACCTAGATTCAAATTTTCTCTGCATTGACAAGTGGTTGCTAACTCCGATAGCCAAGCGCCAAACCTCTTAAGACTTGGCATTTGTATGCAGTCCTGTTTGCACTCCACGGCCAAATATGGCTTCCATTACACAATAGCAGCTAATTGGTGAGCAAGGGCTGTGAGAATGATCAGCCAACGCTGACGTATTCTGCTTACACCAATAAGATCAGTAGATCCTACCTACTGTGCATTCACAAGAGGGCTTGGGAGATTAAGGGGCCCCTAAAGTTTCTCCAATGAGGATATTGCTCCTCTCTTTCTCTGTCCATCAGAATAGTGTAGGATGGCAAGGGGCTTGGAGTTTTAATGGGGCTTTTCTATAGTCTAGAGATTTTTTTATGTTGTTCAGGATCAAGTTTACTATTCCCAATTATTATCCTGGAAAGAGTCAGTCCAGAAAATTGCAGTTACACCATGTTCAGCAAATAGTGTTTCCTTCTGATAGGAAGGAAGAGAGTCTGGATAGAACCCTTCTTTTTCAGTGTGCCAATCCTACTTCTTCAGTTTCCTTATAACCCCCAGGGAAAAGCTTTGAATATCTGGTTAAACATTTAACAACTGCAAGACCTCAGAGACAAATGATGAATTGTAAACTGAAAAAAGCAAACAAGAATTCCTCACTCACCGATGATTAATGTCAACTTCCTGGCTAAACTTTATAGGATAAAGCAGCTGTGCTTGATTATTTCAAGAACCACTAAGAAATAAACCACAGCTCCATTTTGCCCACTCATTCATAAAATACTGGAAACTCTTAGTAATCCATGGAACCTCTGAACTATTACCAAGAAAACAAAAACAAAAAACAAAAACACCAAACAAACTCACCTTGAACATCAAGTGTTAAACTTCTTAATTGTGAGCCAACTTTGTTTTTAGATTCACATTCGTACACTCCCGCATCCTCCAACTGGGCCTTTCGGATGGTATAAGCACCATCTATAGATTTTAGTACTTTGTCTCCTGTCTCTGCTTTTTTCTTCAGGATTATCCATGTTTCTGGAACATTTCCACATGTACAAGAGATGATAACAGTGTCTCCTTCTTTGACACTCTCAGAAGGAAAAGCTATAAGTTTTATGTCTTTCGGAGTACCTGTAAAGAGAATTTAAAAGGCATCTCGGATTGAGTGAAGCATAAGCCAATTCCATGTTAATTTAATAACATCAACAACAGCTACCACGGAGCTAATCATGCTTAGAGTTTGCACTAAATGTTCAGAAGGGCAAATAAAGAAGTCAAGCATTGCTGGATTGCTGGAAATGATCATACTCCTTTCATGTTCCTTAATATAAGTATTTACCCAGCCTAGCACAAAGAGTAGGTGTCTGATATGGTTTGGCTCTGTGTCCCTATCCAGATCTCAACTTGAATTGTAATCCACAGGTGTGGAGGGAGGAACCTGGCAGGAGGTGATTGAATCATGGGGGCTGTTTTCCCCATGCCGTTCTTGTGATGGTGAATGAGTTTTCATGAGAACTTTTGGTTTTAAAGGGTGACAATTCTTCACTCTCTCTTGCCTGCCACCATGTTAAGACATGCCTTGCTTCCCTTTCACCTCTGCCATGATTGCACATTTTGTGAGGTCTTCCTAGCTATGTGGAACTGTGAGTCAATTAAACCTCTTTTATTTATGAATTACCCAATCTCAAGTAACATCTTGATAGCAGTGTGAAAACAGATGAATACAGTGTTTAATAAAGAGCTATAGCATTCAAATGTTAAACAGAAAACTAATTTTTCTTAATACTGTTTTGCAAAAATTTCATTGAAGTACAAAGGCGTTTACAGGTTTCTGAGTTTTGAGTTTGATCCTTCAATCAAGAAGTTAAGCTGTACAGATGTGGCATTTTCACTAACTTTAACAACACTACCAGCATTTATTAAGTTCCAGGCACTGGGCTAAGTACTTGACATATAACATCTCTATTAATGCAACAACCTGTGGAGGGAGGTACCATATCACCAATTTTTAATCCTTATTAAGGTCTTCTATTTTATAAGTTGATTTGAAATTCTTTCCCCATCCAAGGTCATGAAAACCATCTAAAAGGTGCTTTTTGTTTGTTTGTCTGTTTTTTTTTTAAGGTTGTGCATTGCCTTTCCAAGATTCTTCTTCTAAAATACAAATCAAATCTTATTGAATTGAGATAATAAGAAAGTCACTAATACTTTAGTGGGAATAATACCAAGGAGTAAGAGAGGAAATGACAGCCCTGGCAAAGAAAAGAATCCTGATACCCAAAAGGGAAGGGATGCAGGAAATCCAAATTGATCACTTGATGATTTTGCTCATAACTGCAGATGGCTTAAACCTGCAAACTAGAAATTGTCTTGTTCTCAATCTTGGGTCTGCATCCTGAAGAGAAGGGGTCTAGATCTGTTAACTTAATATACTTTAGTGGTTCCATGCTGTCAGGCTGATGAACCAGAGGGCAGAGTCACTGCTACTCATAATCTCAGAATTTGCAAAAGGTTTAAGTGCCAGCTTAGGCTTCTAAGCAAATTCTACTGACCTTCTTGTGAGATTGCCACTCAGAGTTCAATTTAGCTAGATATGGTGACTTTAATCCTACATAATTCCAAATCCAGATGTTCCTCTTTCTATTTTTATTTCAACACCATACCCATTGCCTCCTAAGTGTAAGAGGAACTTCTTACACAGGCCCTGAAGTCTCGCATTTCACTTGAGTTTAAAAGAATCCCAGGATAAGAAACTTATAACAATTCAAGAGAAAGGACAATTTCAGGAGATTTCTCCACACTTTGGAAACATCATAAACTCTTCAAAGCCCTCAACACACTTTTGTAGTAAAAAATTTTTTTTCAAAGAAGCCTTTACTCATAATCAGTAACATCACCAAAAAAACTTACTAGCAAGGATAACTCATTACACACACTCTACTCACCTTGGATAATTAATTCTACTTCTTCTCTGCTTCTTCCAGCTTGGTTAATTCCTTCACACACATAAACCCCAGAATCTTCTGTTTTTGTAGAAATTAAGGTGAGAGTTGCATTCTCAGAAAGAGACTGTAGCTCCCCGTTAGGTAGCTGCCGGCTCCACAGGATTTTTGGGGAAGGGAGCCCGTGGCTCGAGCACGTCATGTTCACAGAACTGCCTTCCTCTAGGATGGAGGAAGGCCTGACCGAGATAGCTGTGTTTCTGGGGGCAACTGAAAAGGCAGAGAGACTTGTTAGCTTGACCCCTTATTCCCTGAGTTCCCAAGAGTTTTAATAATGTTGCAAAATTGGGCTATGGGTTCAGCAGACTCAAACAGTTTATAAACCTTGATATTTACCACAAGAGGTTTTGATCCTCATTTACTTTAGCTGACACCAAATGACAGAGTAGAACATGGACATGTCATGGTGTTTTCTAATGGAAATAAGTTCAGTAGGCACTCCCTCGCAACCAAAGAATGGTGATGGTCAATATAGTGTGTACTGTCATTTATGGTCGAGTCAACATGACTATGAATTTCCTGTGAAAAACTGTGATCTATTTTTCCACGCTTTAATCTCTAGGCTGGGCTCATGACTCACTTTGACTAATAGAATGTGGAAGAAGAAGTAACACTGTAGAACTTCCAAACCCAGTCCTTGAAGAGGCTGCTTTCATTTATACCTTCTTGAAACACTGAGCTCTGGTGAGTAAATCTAGGCTACTGTGAGGGTGACATCACGTAAAGAAAGAGAGGCCAAGTCATCCCACCCAGATATGACTCCAGACATGTGAGAGAAGTCATCTGAAACCAGTCAGCCTTGCTAACCTTACTGAAAATGCATGAGTGAGCTAGCTAATACTGTATTGAGCAGAATAACTGCCTAGCTGGCCCCCTCCCAAATTGCCAACTCAAAGAATCATAAGCCAGTAAATAGATACCATTTTAAGTTTAGGGAGGGTGATTTGTTACAATCATAATTATTTTGCAATTTCTTTTCAGTTATGGTTTTTTTCTTCACAGAGGTTTTAACAATTAACATTATGCTACCTATTGCCTGGAAAACATGATAAAGAGACAGATATTAAACTGTAGATATCACATATATAAACTTACCATTGACATAAAGTGTCTGTGTAGTCTGCCTTTGTTTGGGTTCGAATTCCATTTCTTTGACATGTAACTTAGCTTGACAAACAAGAACTTTTCCATTATCTTCAATGGTGGGGACGAAGGTCATTTCCAAACTTTTTGTCTCTAGGGATTTCATATCCATATCCTCCAAAAACTCCTTATTCTTCAGAATAGTTTCCCCCTTAAGTAATTCAATCTCCAACCGGTCAATGGGGTACACACCAGGAATCTTGCAGCTTACAGTGACAGGGCTCCCACTCACGAGGAGACCACTCATCTCAATTTCTGGATCTCTAGGGAATGCTGCAAATCACAAGCAAAAATGATTTTTATACACGACATTCAAGGAAAAATTGAACTAACCTTTATTAAATGTAAAGTCCTCAAAACAGCCACTTTAATTCACTTGGGATAGAATGACTGTCAATATATAAGTCATCACAGTATTTATAAATGGCATATTTATGATACTATATATGAATAATGTTGGAAGCAAAAACTACTTAGTACATCCAGTCATTGAGTAATAAATTTTCACTTCTTATTTTTCTTCTTAATATGCAATCTTGCTGTGTGCCATGGCTTGATCTTTTCTAAGTACACATCAGCTTCTACCATCTTATTTAGTCAGTATGTATTTTAAATGTTTTAAATATTTGCCATGTTACGCTGAACACTTAATATAAACTAGTCCTTTAACATTCATTATTTCAGTCTTCAAAACAGCTATGCAAAATCGGTATTACTTAACTTACTTTACAGCAAGGAATACCGAAACATACAGAGGCTAAGAGACTTTCATCATGCATTATACCTAGTAAGTCACTGAGATGGGCTGAGAATCCGTATTTCTCTGACTTCAGAGCCCAGCGTTGATTTTACAGAGCTGTGTGGTCTCTCAGTATCAAATAAGGCAAACAGGGAAGCTCTCAATTTAGTTTAAATTTTAATGACCAACTTTAGACAGCAAGTTTTAAATATTTCTGATAATACTTATAATCAAGAAAAAAACTGCAGTAACCATATTCTTTATAATATGGTACCAATCAATAAAAATGAGACTAAAATAGCTATCAAGAGGAAGAATAATGCTTAAACTTTTTTTTTTTCCTTAAGCAAAATGTTGTTAAAGCAATACGTGCTCATGTATTTCTATGTCGCAATAAGACTCCACGGCTGGTTCTCATTTCTGCTGGGAATGTGCCTATCTCAGCAGATCATGGACTCTGGGTAATACGATAACGCAAATAAAATTTATCCTTCTTTTGAGAGACCCCAATCCCTTTACAGGTATACTCTAACTCATTCTGAACAAAATCCTGAAGGGTAACACAAGTTTGGGCAGGGTTTCTGGTAGAAAATCTCTTTAATATGTTCTCTTGACTTCTACTGAATAAAATAAGGCAGAGTGACCCTCTCAAAAAAATAACTTTATGGTCACTTTGCATATTTTGTTCCTCATTCAATATAGACTGAGGAACTCCATCAACGTCAAGTCCTGAAAATTGAGGTTGCAAAGAATGTTTATTAAGACAACAAGAAGAGTAGGAGAAAGTGTAGTATATGTATGTGGTATAAATCAACATAAGATCTAGTGCTGCTTCCTGATTCTGCTTTTCAGCTGATCCATTGCCATTGACCATCCCCATCTCCAATCTAACTTCTTATCTTGAATTTGGCTTTCTTCTGCTTCCTATTTCCTTATTTTTTTTTCCCACCCTGCAGACAGCTCTTCAAATATGCCCTTAAAACAGTGCCTTAAAACAGTTTAAAACTACTCATTCCCAATCAGAGTAGCTGAACAGCAGTCACCTCTACCCAGTCATCTGAATGGGCACTGACCCCACTGCACTTGCCTCCAGCATGGAGTGTGTCCAAGTGCACACTGAGAGAGTACTGACAAGGCACAAACCAAGGATTGTGGGTGCTGTGTACATATGTGATATATACTTAAGATTTAGGTGAATTATGTTGCATCAAACCATTCTGAATCACATTTGGGAACAATTCACAATGCTAAATTCCTTTTCTAAGCATGGATCTCATTGCACATCAGAGACTTGCATTCTTTTTCTTCCAATGAAACTGAAAAAAAAGTAAACGATTCTGAAAAACACTTACAGTAGAGCTCCACCTGGACTCCCTTTTCCACTTTCTTACGTCCACAAGTCACTGTGCACAGGTAAGAGTGCTCGTTCTCAAAACTCACAGGGCTCAGCGTCAGTGTGGAATTGGTCCCCTCACTCTTCACCTTCCCACTCAGAGGACTGTCTATCTGGGTTCTCCAGGAGAAAGATGGTGACTCACAGCCCATGACACCACATGTCAACACGACTGAGTCTCCAATCCGAGCAGCAATCCGGGGTCCAGGGGAGACCTCAACAGTAAATGGTTTCTCTGGAACAGAGGTGGAAAACAAGATGAAAAGAATGTAAGACTTTTTTCTTCTTTTATCACATTCTCACATATGATCTTTATTTTTCCTGATCTTCTTTCAGCTAACATCTATGCCAAGAAGAAATTGCTCTTTTCCACCCTAGGACCATCACAAATGAGATCACATTCTTTAAGAATAAAACCATAATAGTTTGTTGATTCATTCATTTAACAAAATGAATAGATACAATTTTGTCAAGAGAGGTTGGTATGTTTTCATAGCAATAATCAAGTCTCTGCTCAAATGTAGTTTATCAAATCACTGTAAGAGTGAACAATCACTCAAATAATTTAAGTGATTCTTGTGTGTCAAGCACTATGTAAATTACTATATATATATCGTATACATATATAGTGTATCTATACTATATAGTGTATATATACACTATGTGTGTTTGTGTGTGTATATATATATATATATAGTGTGTGTGTGTGTATGTAAATATATATATATATATATCTCATTTAATCCCCACAACAATTTCATACACTGGTACTATACTTTTTCTTTGTCTTCTCTTTCTCTTTGTGCTTCTACTCTTTCTCTTCCTCCTTTTCCCCCTCCTTTTTCTTCTTGAGGAAATTTAGGCTCAGAAATGCTGAATAACTTTGCCCAGTTTGCAAGTAAGTGGCAAAAGTAGGACTTGATGCCAGGTGGGTCTAATTCAAGATCTCAGTTTTTCAGTTGCTACAACTAAATCAAGTCATCCTCATATGGTGACAAAATGATCTAAAAGAGGTACTGGAAAAAGCTACAAACTGTCTGCTAATTAAATATAATACCCATAATGGGCAAGTATTTAGAGCTTCTGTTCCAATAATACTGTTATGCCATTGAAAGTCACATAGATTCACCCTGAAATCAAAGTCAAAATCTAAGTATTAAAGAGATACATAAGTCACCTCCAAAATTTGCCTGATGCAATATCAAAATACTTTACAATTAATTCAGGGTCTGAAAGCTGAGATGTGAGGGCAAACTCCTAAGACTCAAATATCCAGAAATGCTCTTTGGCCATCAGTGCTATCCTGCTGGGCACAAGGGCTTCTTTTGGATGACTGCTATTTAGGGAGAAAGGGAACACCACATTATGGCTCTGTTCCCCTGAAGAAACTGGGAGTGTTTGGGCAACTCTGAAAGCAACAGATGAAACCCGCCCCGCCAACCCATAAAAATCACTGAAATCTTCCTAGTAAGTTACAAGCTTGAAATAAAAGAAAGAATCTCAAAATATGAATAATCCAAACATATTACATCTTACATGTCTCTCATCTGTGCCATAAGTTATTTTTCTCAATAGCTTTGTCTAATTGTGACATCTTAGCATTTTGTAAAATAGATTCTCCTCAAATTACCTCAATAAACTGATACGCTATTAGATTTTGAAAGAGAACTCATTCACAAAAACAACCAGAGCTTCCACATTTCTTATATGCTAGCGTGAGAATGAGGAACTTTAAAAACAGATCCACTTCCTGTCTGTGAACATTTCTCAGGTTATTCTTTACAGTGGCCACATGTATTGCCATGTGAACTTGGAATCATTGGAGGAGTAACTCTTTTAGGTAGCTGAAAGCCTTTTTAAAAGTACCTTCAGTACTTTAGCTCAGTAGTATCCCATGTGATGAAAAGTACAAAACAACTCTCCCCAAACCCAAAATACATACCCTTTGTACCTTGAAATAGGATACAGTTTATTATGGGGTGGCACTAATCCAGGATGAATGATTGGCTTTATACAGTTTTATTAGTATAGCATCTTTCCTGGTCATTTGAGAATGCTCATCTAACATCCAACTGAGGTAGTCTACTTATGGTGAGTTTGATTTTTATTTTAATTGTTCAAGTTTTAATACAATGTTTTCACATTTAAAAAATTTGAGCTGGGTATGGTGGCTATAATCCCAGCTACTCAGACAGCTAGGGGGGAGGATCACCTGAGCCCAGGAGTTTGAGTCCAGCCTGGGTGACACAGCAAGACCTCATCTCCCAAAACAAACAAAAGACTATGCTTCCCATGTTTATAATCTACTCATTAATTCAACAAGCATTTGCTGAACATTTATTATATATTAGGTAATGTGCTAAGAATCCAAACATTCACACACACACACATACACAGAATTGCTGACTTTAAGGAGTTTACAGATTTTTTTTAAGTTAAATAGAAATAAGAGGTTTTGTTATGTTGCCCAGGCTGGTCTTAAACTCTTGGCCTCAAGCAATCCTTCCACCGAAGCCTCCCAGAGTGCTAGATTATAGGCGTGAACCATTGTGCCCACAGTAGGATTTTACAGTTTAGTGGAAAGATATATTTAAAAACACATACTATTTTGTCTCTTGCTAAAGAATATTTGAATTATCTATTTATATGCCTGTCCTTCCTTCCTAGTTCGTATGCTCCCCTAGGGAAGTTGTCGTATCTTTCTTATGTCTGTACCCCCAGTACCAAGTGCAAATCTTGGATTCTTGGATAAGGGCTCTTATAATATGCATTGAACTAAACAGAAGTGCATACATGACTATAAAGACAGTTGAGTGTACACAAAGGAAAGAATAAGTCGTTTGGTCTGACACAATCTGGAACTGGGAGGCTGACATGAGCTTTGTCTTCGAGAATGGCTAAGACTTTGCCAGATGAAGGAAGGAGAAAGGCCATTCCAGGCAGAAGGAACAGCATAAGCAGAGGCACTCAGTTATCAACAAAGCTGCAGAGGGAGTCTCTGATCAGACCATAAAGAGTTCTCTTGGGAGGCCGAGGCGGGTGGATCACGAGGTCAAGAGATCGAGACCATCCTGGTCAACATGGTGAAACCCCGTCTCTACTAAAAATACAAAAAATTAGCTGGGCATGGTGACACGTGCCTGTAATCCCAGCTACTCAGGAGGCTGAGGCAGGAGAATTGCCTGAACCCAGGAGGCGGAGGTTGC